>NC_080062.1:21870895-21912367 GCF_026212465.1 Amaranthus tricolor | reverse complement strand
ATATATATATATATATACATATATATATATACATACATATATACATATATATATATATATATATATATATATATATATATATATATATATATATATATATATATATATATATATATATATATATATATATATATATATATATATATATATATATATATATATATATATATATATATATATATATATATATATATATATATATATATATATATATATATATATATATATATATATATATATATATATATATATATATATATATATATATGTTTATATATATATATATATATGTATACATACATACATATATATATATATATATATATATATATATATATATATATATATATATATATATATATATATATATATATATATATATATATATATATATATATATATATATAGTACCAAAATTCTGCTTAATTAAGGCCAATTTTCCAACGTTACCTAAAGGTTTTTCTCATTTTACTGTCAACGCGTAGAATGAGGATGAAACGATAAAATTGAAACATGTAAAACCACTAATATCATCAATGTTTTATGTTGCAACCAGTGGCAACTGTTCTTGACTAAAAACAATAGTACATACTAAAGACGCTATTATTGTCGATACTATTAAAAATAATAAAAACGCCAACAATTCAGACAAAAAATGACACACACTGATCCCACGTAGATAATATAGTCAAAATTTCTACACTTCTTTTTTAAATCATCCCTCAAAATTTTATAATATTTTTTTCAATATTTCTATTTTTTATAATCATCATCCAAATTCATCATCTCATCCGCGTGTATTATTCCCATTATTAATTTAATCTACGTTTTATCTTTTATTTTTCCCATATTTCCCTACCAAAATGAACGTTATAACACCAACGAAATATGGAGTTTTTTTTACTTAAATGTTGTATTGTTTACAAAATTCCCAAAATGCTGTTTCACTATAATTTTAAATTATCAAATTATTATTTCCTAAAATGTGTTGTTTTCCCTTTAATAAAAGCATATCCTAAACAACTTATCATTACAAGCAAACTTATCATTACAAGATCTTCACAATTCGCAAATTGAAGTATTCTAGTTTGACATTCCATTCCAGTATACCATCCTTCTATATCACCAACCAAATACATTTTTGTCATACTAAAATGACAAATTGCGCAATTTCATACTATTTATTTCCAAATAATTATCTTAAATCCAATTCTTCAAAACACTATAAACCCCAATTAACTTTAATCAATCTGTAAGGACTCAAAATTGACCAATTTTGTTATTTTTTTGTTAAAAATTTCATAAGCTCAGAATTCATTATTAAGGGATAGCTGTTAAGATAAAAACATAAAATAGTTTTAACACCTTATTTGAGTTATATGAATCGAGTTTAAAAAAAAAAAAAAAAAGTGAAGTGAACGTGTTTGGTTTTTGTTGAGAGTAAAAATGTTGTAATGGTTTGTTGTTGGTTCAATGGAGAATGGTGGTTTTGGTTTGATAATACGGGTTTGGGTTTCGAAAAAGTGATATGAAGACGTTGGAGAAGAGATGAATTTATGTTAGAAATAATTCTACGTGAACACAAGTTTGAGAATTAGAATACTTTGAGAATTTTAAACAATAGCAACATCATTTTAAGAAAACACTCGAAAATAAGTATCCAAGATGAACATCTACATCTGCAACCAACTTGTTAAAATGATAATCTACAACAGAAACTAACATACATTGCGAAAAT
Organism: Amaranthus tricolor; assembly: GCF_026212465.1. NCBI lineage: Eukaryota > Viridiplantae > Streptophyta > Magnoliopsida > Caryophyllales > Amaranthaceae > Amaranthus > Amaranthus tricolor. The sequence goes on along the minus strand of NC_080062.1, from coordinate 21,910,629 downwards.
TAGAAATAAATAAGCATTTTAAAACAAAAAAAAATTCATAAATAAGCTTCGATTAAATTTGTATCCAAAAATAAGCGCCACCAGCCAAATGCCAAGAGTTGGTATTTGTTCGCCGTTACTGACAGCGGGCTATTATTAAAGCAAGTCAGGTCAACAATAGCCCCCCGTTACGAATAGTGGACCATTAACATCCAAATTTAACAATACTCAAAAAGTCAACAAAAGTCAACTCAATCGCCCTCTGTTAGCAAGAGCGGCCGCTTACTTGACTAAATTTTATTGACTCAGCTTTAGTAATGACTCGCTGTTAATAACAGCGAACGATTCTTTGACCGACTTTTTTAACGTATCCTTAGTAATAGCCCGCTGTTGTTAAACGCAAACATACCCAAACCTTAACATCAAAATAAAAGGCGCTTATTTTTTTAACTCTAAACTTATTTTTTGACTTTTTTTTTATCTAAATTTGCTTATGGATTTCAAATGTTCCATACATTGCAGTCTTACAATTTACAAGTGAAAAATGTGATACAGGAACCAACTAAATAACAGTTACAACTGAAAATCCAAGTATAAGCTCAGCAAGACCCATTTAGGGAGAAATCCCCAGTCAAAATCTGATACTACAAGGCAACAGTAAAGCAAACCCTACAATCTCATGCAAATAAATAATAAATAACATATACATGAATACTTGAGGATGCAGGTTTCTGAAACTCTGTCCAAATTGTAGAGAATGCTAAACACGCCCGTCTACTCTATGGGGATTCTTACAACCTTTTTAGTTCTGCCACCGAAAGGATCAACATAACCTTGTCTGCTTCCTTGATCATTTCCCGCGTGACTAAAAGGTGGAAGGAGAAACCCTCCCCAATTTGACATATTGCAACTCGAACCTATTTCTGTCATTTGTTTAGATTTAAATACCAAATTGCGACCAATATTGGATAGATCAATCATCATGGATTATGGAGATATACAGGAATGTGCCTGTTCTAAAGCTATTACCGAATTTTATGAAGACAATACTGCAGTATCACATACGGCAATACCAGTTCATGAACATTTGAGCACAACTGCCGGAGATTTATGACTAGAGAGCTATGGAAATATTAGAAGGAATCACGAGGTTGACTAATACAGTGCATGTTAGTATCCTATAATACCACATGTAAAACAGATCTGAACTTTGAATTTTCACGGAGTTTAAAAATTCAGAGCAATATCCCATGTAAAAAATTTAATGCAAACTTCATATAACAGACGGCAAACATCAAAATGCTGAAAAAGAGGGATATCTAACTCAAGCGCAGACAATAACATCACCTGTACCTGTTGGTAGATCCTTTCCGCCATTTCCTATCCAGGCCTCCTCAAAGCTCCCTAGTTCATCTGAAAAGGTGACAGGGTTCAATAAAACTAGCGGATAAAATTTTTTTCTCACATTCATAGAAAAATCTTGAATCTTACCATGGTTTAGGTTATGCAGTGTCTGCAACATGTCTACTTCACCATCTGAATTTAGCTTCCTAGTAAGTGTGTGGCCCTGTAAAACAAGTAAGAATAAATAATGGTTCACGCTTTATGCTTTGTGTCCCTCCCATAAATTTAGAACAGTGCATCGGGTTGTTGAATTATGGCAGTAGAAACATTCTCCCAAAGGGGACTATAGATTGAGATGTTATTACACGATGTATTCCACCAACAGGCTGAAATCTTTTACCCTCAGCCTAGCTAGATTTTGAGATTTTGACAAAAACAAAAACAGACCTGATTAAATATGCAACATGAAAATTATGGGTTACATCATGCGCCATAAATAAAAAAACCAATAATTTTGTTTAGAATAGTGGTTGCTAGAAATTATTCTTAATATATAAATTCCAGACGCAAACTACAACCACCTATGTTTTCTATGAGAGGGGAGGACGCGTTTGCAAAGTGAACTTTATCATACTTGCTACAACATTTCAGCCATCCTACCAGCCACATGCTTTCTTATCCATATACATTTAAGTAATGAACTTCTCTTTCACTCAAGGCTCATTGTTTATAAAAGAAGTTATAGAAATGAGACAGTACAGGTGAGAAAGGACCAGATGATAATCATCGTTCTTATTCTACATTTCTATCTGATCCAGCACATCACATATTGCATACTGAAGCACTAGAAATAAGAAAACTATAAAATCACGAATACCAGGAATAGGTGACATCAAGAAGGGTCAAACCAATACCTTGTCATGAATTCCCCTCGAAATCCTATGTGCTGCTTCCCCTGTTCTCTTGTCTGCCTCTTTACAGTCTTCCAGGATCATCTAGGTGCAAGAAATAAAAATTTTAGAACCTAAGTGAAACAAAATTATACATTATATTGACCAACGAAAAATTGCCACACTTACTCCATCACTTCCCATTCTTCTTGTTGCCAAACTACTGTAATAGATTCCATCTACACCACCATAAGTGACTTTACTACTATGAACTTTAAAATTTTGCGTTTGTGTACCTTTGATCCGGTTGTAATCTGTCCGATGATTCAATTTTTTGGTATTCTCTGCCAAATATAACGAAGGATGTCAAATGGCTAAGAAAGCTGCTATCCAGGCAACCAAAAAATTATACTTACTGTAATATATTTTACGCACGCCTATAAAGAGGGTACACTAAGATTTTGTTATACTCTATTAACTAATTTTTTGAGAAGAGCCTCATGTAAAAGACAAGGCCACAATTGACAACAGGAGTCATGAAGCTAATTTACCATCAGTTTCATCATCCGGATGATCAACAAAAGGTTCATTGGCCTGTCTAGCACTCTTTAGGACTTGTTCACCGTTGGTCTCCTTATTTTCTTCTTCCTCCTTTTCATCATCAGTGTCAAGCTCCTCAATAACCGGTCCAACGGGTGGAACAACTAGAGGCGACTCGTTTAAAAAATTATCTGAACGGAACATACTGCCAAATGGGCGGGTGAAAAATGGGTCATCAAAAGGATTTCTCCCAAAGATTGAAGCACCAAAGCCGCCAAAATGTCCAAAACCTCCAAACTTGTGGAACGGGTCACTTGGTTGTTTATGTCTCTCGTTCTGCATTGTCACCCTTCAAAAGAATTACAATATCTGCAAAGAACAATTTAAGACAGATATCAGAACCATATTACATTAACTTTCACTGATCAACAGGCACTGATATTAAGTATACCCAAATCGAAACAGAAACACTATTTATTCATAACACTAGATGACATGTTACTGTCATACCAGCAGATTATCACAACGGTATTTCGGTCTATCATTGAAGGGGCAAAAGAGGTGAGGCGGCAATGACTACAAAGGGGGATGAATGATATAACAGATTTCTGATGAGGGTATTCTTGAATGAGCATCTTTTGTAACCAACTTAGTTTTGGCAGCATGTGTATAGGTTGTACAGCCTATATATACTCATATGTAATAATTGGTTAGATCATGAATGAAATAAGCTCTAAATCATTCCCTCATTATTCTTCTTCGGTCTTATATTATTTTCTTTCTTCTCTCTTTTCTTTCCTCATCCCTTTTCTTTCTAAATACTCTCTTTGATCGTCTGTACCAGACCTAGTTGACCACAGCGTGGTATCAGAGCAGCTGTCTAAGCGTTGATTATGGGAAATCTAACAAACAAACAACGCATAGAACACCTCGGGCAAGGGCTTGATGAGGTTTCCCTATGATTTAATGCTCGAATGCACTCAGAGATAGCGCAGTTAGAGGAAAAAATGACACTTAACAGCGGTTCTTAAAACAAAACATACCGAATTGGAGAAGTCAATGGCCCTATGTTGGAGACGCAAGCAAAAATGCTGGATTTTAGACCAGCTGTTAGCTGGTGACCTCAACGCAGCAATAGTATACTGCGAAATCCTCTTGTGCTAGGAAGAGGTACTCCATTGTTGAATACCCCATTGTTAAATAGTCATAATGACTGGCAACAAGCTTAAACTGATTTACCGAATATGGAGGAACATGAAATGAATACGGGGAATCATGATACTGGAGGTAGTAATTGGAAGAGCAAGAGGTTGGACTTACCCACTTTCTCTAGGGGAAATCCTGACGGATGGATATTCAAGGCAGAATGTTTTTTCTCCTTTTACAATCTGACTAAGGAATAAAAAATAGAGGCAGCAGTGGTAAGTATGGAGGGCGATGCTCTGTTTTGGTATCAATGGGAGGAACAACAAGATAGTATTACGCAATGGAGACAGTGGAAACACTTGTTAAGGTCTTTCCGCCCTCATGAACAAGAAGGATTAGTGGAGCAGTGGCTAGCTGTGAGGCAGTTGAGAAGAGTAGCAGAGTATGTGAAGGAATTTGTGGAGACTTTAACTCCTCTGTGAAAGTTACCTAGAGATATTGCTTAAGGGGCTTTTATTAATGGGTTGCAAGAAGACACTAAATGTGACTTCACGTTAATGGACCCTAGTAATCTAAGGGTGGCCATTGAGTGGGCTGAAAAGATAGAGCACAAAAACATAGGGCCAAAAATCAATTTGGGAGGCAAAAGGAGGTGAACCGTTTTGGGTCCTATAACCCAAAAACCTACCAGAAACCCTACCCACAAACACATAACCCCATGAACCTAATCAGTAACCATCCTACTACCCTACTTTTAACCCAACCCTACCTAATCAGAAAAATGTCATAGGGAACTGGGGAAGACAATTCAGTAAGAGAGAAATGAGGGAGAAAAGATCAAAGGGTCTTTGTTTTAAATGTGATGAAAAACGGTTTTTAACCCACGTGTGTAAGAATCAGGAATTAAGGGTCATAATTAACTGAGTAGTCGGAGGATAGGGAGGCGAAGGAGCGAAAAACTAAAGAAGGGTTGCTTGTGTCGGAATTGGAGGACCCACTGGCCGGAATCACCTTGCAATCATTGATTAGGTTCACTCAACCTAAAACAATGAAGCTAGAAGGAAAGATTGAGGGAAATAGGGTACTTGTCTTGATAGACTCTAGAGCTTCAAGTAACTTCATCTCCACCCCCATAGTTAAAACACATGGAAATAGAACTCTCATCTTGTACGGAATTTAGAGTAACCTTAGGAACGGGATCAGAGGATTTTGATGATGGAGTTTGTAGAGGGATAACTTTGCACTTATAGGGAATGGAGATTACCGATAATTTTTTTCGAAGGACCCACCGGACAAATCGAGATTGTCAACAAAGCAATTGAAACTTTTCTCCGTTGTTTCAACAATGAGCAACCGAAACAATGGGCCAAATGGCTGCCATAGGCTAAATTTTGCTATAATACCTCCCCACATTCCACTATCAAAATGGCCCCTTTTTAAGCCTTGTATAGGTGAAACCCTCCTCATTTGGTACATTTTGGCGTGCTCATAAAGAAGTTGAGTGTAGAACAGCTTTTGCAAGACAGAGACGCTATGTTAGATGAAATTCAGTTCAACTGGATCAAAGGGCAACAATCTATGAAGCATTATGCTAATGCAAAGCATCGTGAACTCTCTTTTAATGAAGGTGATCTCGTTTTTATCAAAGTGTTCTTTGGCCAAACGACCAAATTTAATGCAGAGCAACAATTTTAAAGTGACTGCAAGAACTTGCAACACATATTTGAGCATTTATCTAAACCATACGGCACAATGATCCTCCCTTACATCGCTTACCTAAATCATACTCTGACCTAGGTATAATGGAAAGAGAAACTCTATAACCAATACCATAGATAAGCAAAGAAGTGAAGAGAACAATATGCTTATGAAATCACCACTTCATTTTCCTCCCACAAAGGAGTAATTAGAGAGCAAGGAAAGTCTTGTAACTCACATTTTTCCGTAAGCTTTTGTTTTTATTCAATTGTTTCCTTTACTTAGAATTTTACAAACATTAATTCTATCATTTCCTTTCGTTAAAACCAAACATAGGAAACATATCTATTTTCTTCTTTCTTCTTTCCCTTCCCTATCATTTCTAAGACCACAATCAAAGTTCACTGAAGAAAAGTGATATTGCATTTGTATCGCTAATGTGAAAATCATGAGCATACAAATGTTGATCAAAGTATCAAACCAAGAGCATAACAATGTCAACAAACAAGGACTAGTTTCAAACACCAAACATTAATGTCTAGTTTTACTAAAAATCCCCCAGTTATTGGTTTCTCTAGGAGACAAGACAAGTTGACAACAAATTCGGGATGGATAGAACAACCGTATCAGGAGAAAGGGAGATTATCATGCTGCTAATGCACCTAACTAATTATATATCGATACAAAAATGTGTGATACTCCTTTTGTTCCAAACTTCAGTCTTTGGCACTAGAATCATTAAGCATACCTATGTACTTAACATCAAGGTTGTCATGGAGATCTTAAGTTGTCAACATAAAACAGTCCAAAAAGAGGATCATTAGGAAAAATGCACAATCAAACAATGTGAGTTTGTAACTTCTCACTAACCTAATGGCTTAATTTCACCGAAAACCTTTTTCAATAACATTTAGATTGTAAGGGGTAAGACTATATACATTGACTAATTTCCTTCATTTTCCTTTGAATCATTAATACTTGTCCACTCTACAATCATGAAGCACACTAAAAACATTGTCTAAAATTCCCAAATCATTTTAATATTCAAGAAGAAAGAAAGTTGGAGTTCGGGAGACTTAAAAGAAAGGCAAGGAGGACTAAAGATGGCTCGGAGGACATGAGTAATATAAATGACCTAGACGTGCAAATTGGGATGGTAGAAAATCGGAATGGATGGAAAAGAAGAATACATATGTACGACAATTGAAAATGATATATTGATTCATGTAGCCATCCCCAACCTTTTGAGATTAATGCTTTAACATTGTTGTTGTTGTTGTAAATCTCTCAAAAAAGTACCCAAAAAATAAGAGAAAGGGCACAATAAAAGGAGGGCTTGATTCTTGAACATCCAAACTTCGGTTACTCTAATCAACTAAGTTATTCCAAATTGAAAAAAGCTATAGAAATCATTAAATTTAAATAGGATGACGATGAATCGTAGAACTACAAACGAACAATCTGATAAAACTTCTATCATTAAAAAGTTACTGGAATCTTTCGTATTTTATTGGAAAAGTATGAAAATCCGAGTGATACTACAAATTGACAATCTGATAAGGCTTTCCTTGCATCCTATCACTTGATCTTAACTTTGAGCATGTCAAATTAAAGAATAAGCATAAAAGCATCACTTCATAATAAAGCACCCATATTACCAGTGTTCATCAACAAAAACTCCATGCAATTTACAGCTAAACCGGCTTGTTGTTTATAAAAAGAGTACTACCTTTTGAAATAATCCTTTTCCCTTCTAATTTTACACCCTAGTATGCAGAGTCCATATAGGAAATCTTATTCTCTCATTAAAAAATAGGTAACCAAGATGTAGCATCAATTCTTTCTTCTGCTTTACGTTATAAAATATACCTTTTTTGCGATGAAGACCTTCGCCAAATCCGCCAAATTGTATCATATTCTTCTTAACATTGCAATTAAAAATATGAAACAAAAGAATGATACTTCTCTAATGGTCTTCAACGTGGAAGGATGTGTACATCTAAGGCTCCCAAATCTTAACTTTGTAGGTCAAAGCTGAGTTTTTGTCTATTTACTAACAATCAGAGAATACACAACATAAAATGATGCTGTAAATCTCAATACTCTTTAACGGGTCTTGCATGTAAAATTTATATATAATACTCTTGATTATTGATCAATGACACAAAAAACCCCTAATTATTATTTAACCCTATATACCCCCAAGTATTATGATATTTAACCTTAAACACTATGCACTTTATTTTCAATCGATAAGTTCTTTAAGTTTCATAGTGTTCAGGGTTACTATTCCAAATTTCCAATACTTGGGGTATATAGGGTTAATAATAGTGAAGGGCAACAATAAATGAGAGTATTTTTTACAAATTTTCAATCATATATATAGTCTAAATCTAGTAATCTAGAAAAAAAATAGTACTCGTTGGAATGCATTGTGCAATAACCTGGTGGACTAACAAAATCACATCACCTAAGTTGTAAAGATTCTTTAATCTACCGCACCATATTACTAAAGTTGAGAGCAACATATGCGTAAGATCGATTCAAGAGATATCCCATAGTTTCGGCCGATAATAGCAGCACAACATCGCATCACCATCTCGTTACCACATCACAAAGATTCATCACAATGCCAACCAAAACCACAATTTAACACTATGTCTAAATCTCAAAACTTGTTGTTAACAACAACACGCTGTAAAACTATCACCAATTGTTGGTAGCAAAGCCTAAGGGAACCCATCAACTCCATCATCACCCATTAACTTACTCCAATGTTGTTAAGTGGATTTCAAGGTCTGATGTACAACCTTAACATTATTAATGGTGACATTAAAGGTTGTATTCGATTGACTCTTGCTAACATAAGTAAAAAGTATACATGATTCGATAGGGATTATAAATACAATTCATTATAATTCAAAAAAAAAAAGTGATAGAAAATTTTTTTGCCCCATTTAAAAATGGACATTCATTTGGCATCGAAAACTAAAGAGATTTACATTTAAAAATTCGAATAATAAAAGTACAAAAAGACAATCCAATATACTTGCAAATTGAATAGGAGTTTTGCATCATCTCAACTTATCTACTTCGTTAACTAAAACCCCCAACATTATACACTTGTTATTAACGTAAAAAAGCATCAACATCAACATTCTTCAATCTTCATCAATTCTTAAATGTATATCCATCAACAATTGTAGAAAGTAACTTCCAAACAATTCTTAAGTACTATACATAACGTTTTGCAGTCCACTATTAGAACTTCCCTTCGTAAATCCTTCTTTTGCCTAAAGGATTTTATTACACTTTTAGTTAAGTAAGCAAAGCTCCAAAAACAAACTACCCAAATTTATCGTGCATCCTTAATATTTTCAACTTAATATAAAGTATAAAAAGTTTACCTTTAATTATGTGTCATATATATAGAATACGAGGATATCTTGGGTATTTTAGTTTAAGTTAGTTAGTTAGTTAAAGTAAATGTGTACACTTTTAGGTTGAATTTTATAAAAATTTTGGGAGATTTAAAAGCCTCTTAAATTCTTGTATCATCTTCTTTACTGTAATGCTTGAGAATACATTTTACATTTTCCTATTCCATAGTTGTTTTTCAGTGTTCTTGCACTTTTCTTGGTCTTACAATTTTGGGACCCGACCTAGTCTAATACAATTAGAGGTGAACAAAACTTGGTCCAAACCGCAAATCAAAACGAATCAAATAGTAGTTTAGTATTTGGTCTGATTTACGGTCTATACAGTTTGGGCTGTTTTTTTGAAAAAAAAATGGTTTCTGGTCTGGTCCTCGATTTTTTTTAGGCTGGATCAAACTAAAAATCGTAGTATTTCTATTTTTTAAAAAGATCGCTACATAGACATTTCGAGATAAAGCTTTTTATGTTAATATAAATATATACTTGATGCAATCAACTACAAATTATTATATTTGGTGATTGTAAGTGCAAAAAATATTTGCAACACAAATATATTAATTTTTATAAATATAAAACCAAAAAAACCGATGGACCAGACCAAACCGTATGTTAAACGGTCCGATTTGTGTAAAAATATTTCAGATTGGAGTTTTTAATTAAGATATTCTACTTAGTAGGAATGAACTTGTGGAAATTTTTTTTTAAGATTTGCTATCACTGGACTTTTGCAAAAGTTCGTGGATACCGTACAAATTATCGCTTTTAATTTGGTTTGATTATACCAAAATAGACCATGTGTACCCCTAATTACAATATCCTAGCTAATTCTTATTTACACACGTACTTTTCTAATGCGCTTCAGGGTTGGAGTAGAACATGTGCAAAAGGACCAATTATATAACCCCTAAATTAAGGGACTTGAAATATTAGTTAACCTTAGTTTTTCTTTAATTTAATTACTATTTTTAGATGCCAAAACTTCAAAAATGTAAAACAAACATGGGCTTCACAATTATTCTGTAATTTACTACACATCTGCGCCCTTGATGGCCTTTGTGTTGTAAGGTTGGAAATGTCACTGATTCTTAAGTGCATAATACTACATGGATAACATGGCACACAAGGCAATCATTTGTACCAATCCCAAGTAGAACAGTTAATCATTACTCATAAACTATGTAAAAACTACCACATACTCAACTTGCATCATAAACCATTTTGGTCCATCCCACTTAATTTACATTATTTCTATTATTAGACAATACTATCTTTAAATTTCATCCGCACAATTCATTCTTTTTTTTATTTATTACTGCTTTCTTAAAAAAAAACATCTCCTGTTTCTTTGATGCAAGTCTAATAGGACCAAGGGAATTTATTAGTTGTAATATAAGTGCAGAATCAACAGAATTTATCTCAGTAAATCTTATGTACTTACGATTTTCATGTCTGTTTCAATCAATTAATGAAATCGACTATCGAGTCTACACAACTAGCTCTACTGTTTTAATTCTAGAAGTTATTAACGCTCATTTTAAACGATAGAATTCCCTCATTTCAGCTTCATATAGTTTAGAGTTACCTTACTATATTCCCTCTGACCTGACCCTCACATTTTGCACGTGAAATTTAATGAAAATGAAAATCGGGTTGAAGAATATATATTAAAAAAAAGAAAAAAAAAAGAAAAAGACGAAGATAGAAAGGAGCGGTTAACATGGAGGTAGTATAAGTCTGTGGATGAAATAAAACTAGAATGAGACTATTGCCAAACAAACAAAAGGTGTCAAATCAGTGACGAATATAAACATTTTTCAAAAGGCTAAACGCATGATCATACAACACAAACAGAAATCAATGAAGTTCATCAAAATTAAATTTCACAACCTAACTACGAAATGATCCTCCAAGTCTCACTGTATTCGTCCAAAGAAAAAGCAAGTAAATGACGAAATTGAAATTTTTTAAGGTTTTCAATGGAAAAAAAATACCTAGAACTTCGATCGAGCGCTGTAGTCTGGAAAACCGGAAGTTCTGGAAAGAGGAATGGAGAACTTCAAAGCTGGATGTAGTTGGAAGTTAAAAATATTTATACCGAAGTGTTTTTAAATTGGAGAGGATGATAGAAAACGAAAAGAAACAACGGGAGAAAACTAGAGAGAACGAGAAACAAGACTTGATTATGACGCGTGGTCTGATTACTGTTGTAAGTTTGAACGTGCACGTTGCATCAGTAGGCCCCCGGACAACGATCAATTACGACGGTCCCAATATGAGACGAATTGTCCAAATAGATCGATTATAGTTTTTTCTAGATACATGCTTGGTGATTGATCTTTTTAAATTCATAATTACATAATTTTAAGGTTAAAATTAATTTTTTTATAAGTTATAATTGATTATAATTGAACACTTTAGGTCTGAATTGATTATTTTTATATAAATTGAAATTTTTTGTAATAAAGCAATTATTAACTATTGATCATTTCCAATAGCGTTTATTGAATCAATTGGCAAACATAACTCGAGATCGACACTTCCTCTGCCCTTATATCCAAAGTAAGTAAACACTACACCTACAACTTTATTTCTAAGTCCATTATGAACGGAAACTGTTAGGGGAAAAGCAGTACCACTACTACTGATCGATGATTAAAGAGTATAAGTACTATTATGTTCCATACTTCCATTAGAACCATTATGTTGCATCGAATAATAGTACTTGTATTGTGCAAGGTTATAACACTATTATTGATAGTACTATTGATAATTCATTTGTTGTTTTAAATTCATCTATAAAATAACACCAATTAATTACATCGGTTTTGAAATTGAGAAAAAAGAACCATATTTAGGTAGTAATGGATCATTTTAACGTCAAAATTAATCACTTTTAGATCAAAATTGATTTTTTTTTGTTCAATTGATTTATCTAAGGTTTAATATTAGTTGAAATTGATACTTTTAAGGTTAAAATTGAAATTTTATTCTTCAATTTCTAAAAGACTGGCCATTTCTATTGTTCAATTTTTGGCTTTTGGGCTAGCCCATATGGACGGTCTCAATATGAGGAAAATTTGAAAAAAATAAGACAATTGAATAATTTTTTTCCCAAAATAAGCTCCGTGAAAACTTAATTTCCAAAATAAGCGTTCATACATCCAAACCTAGGTTTGGTAAAAGTCGCTGTTAGTAACAGCGAAAGACAAAAAAAATAATAAAATAAAACCCTTAAGTCACTGTTAGTAACAGCGACTTATGGGTTTTATATTTTTCCAGTTTCTTTTTCCTCATTTCAGTTCACGCATTCTGTTTTGGTTTTGCTAGCCATACGAGTTCTTCTTCTTCGTTCCACCATTAAAATCAACTTCAATTCTTCAACTAAACTCATCAAATTCCAAGTTTGTACCACTAATTAGTTCTGTCACCTTCCTACATTGCCTTAAGGTACTTTTTTTTTGTGTTTTTTCCATTTTCGAAAAATTAGGGTTTACAAACTTTTAATCAACTTTCACATAAATGTAGGTTCATAAACTTTCAATTTACTACTTCATGTTGATCTATAGCTTATTGAGGTACGTTTTTATTATAAATTTTTTTATTTGGTGTTGATTTAAAAATGTATGTCATGTATAGTGGTCATTTACTTAAACTCTACGAATATGTCGAATGTAGTTTTTATTTACCTTGTTCTTCATAATTTAAAGTTTGTTCGTGAATTTGTTGTTGAATTTAAAATGTATAGTGGTCATATATTTATGAACATGATGGTGATGTTGATTTTGAATGTGTTGTTGTAGAAATGGATTCATTTCGTGTGACTGTTGTATGCTTTTGGAATGGTTCAATTCGACCAACTAGTAACAATGTTAAGTATGTTGGGGATAGACGTAAACTATTTGCATGCAACTCATACATGGATTTGAATGAATTTAAACATTTTATATGCTCTAAGATTGGCATTGACACTATAAGAAGTACTGTTAATTTAAGTTTTAAGTACAATCTGAGTGGAGATTTGTTAGCTTTTTCGGTTGAGGATGAGGAGGCTATAGATGCAATGTGGGAGTATTCAAGGTCTACCCCTACTCCTTCTTTAGAGTTATATGTAGAAGAGGTACCCCTAGGGAATGAAGATATCAATGTTATGGAAACAAATGCATTCATGAATATAACTTCTTCTGCTCCTTCTTATACGCCCTTCCCTACCCAAGAAACCCAAAATCCCTTTATGCCATCAACCTCTTATCCTTCTAATGAACCCAATCAACTTCAATTTCAAGTCACAAATGATGATACTTTTTAACTTAGAAGATACAAATGAGCCGTGGGGTGATGTTAATAGCGAGAGTAATGAATTTGTAGAAGCCCCTTCTGAGGACGATGTGGGTGTTGACGAGGAGGCTCTAGCTAATGACATGAGCTTAGGCAACATTCCAACAATCATTGCTCCTACACCCTATGCAATGGTTCCCCGTTTAGATGAACACATTGAGGACAACTCTTGGAGGTCTTGGGATTGTGATACAACCTACACCGATGAAAGAGAGTTTCAAAAGGGTATGATGTTCGATAACAAGGATGCCTTGTTGGCCGCTGTTAGATTGTATCATATTCGTAGGAACGTTGAGTACCGAACTGAGACTTCAAATCAAGCCGTGCTCACCTTGAAGTGTAAGAGAGGGTGTGGTTGGAGGCTTAGGGCTAGGAAGAGCTCCTATTGACCATCATGGGAGATTGTTACGTATAAAGGGAAGCATGGGGGTTGTGTATTAAGTACTGAAAATGTGTCAACTGGGCACATTCATTTGATATCTTCCGTGATTAACAATCTAATTATAAGTTGTGTTGCTCAAGACCCATCAATTAAGGTCTATGTCGTGCGTCAAATGGTAAAAGATCAATTTGGTGTCGAAGTGACCTATAAGTGGGCATGGTGTGCTAAACAGCAAGCCCTTCTCTCCATCTATAGTACATGGGAAGATTCTTATCTCTTCTTCCACGCTTCTTGAAGGCACTGCAAGTTTCAAACCCTGGGACCGTAGTTGAGTGGTTCTTTAAGGAAGATAATGATGTCGGTGTGTATGTCCGTCCTAGTATTAGAACTTTCTAACGCGTGTTTTGGGCTTTCCAACCTACTATTGAGGGATTCAAGTATTGCAAACCCCTTATTTCCATTGACGGAACACATTTGTATGGTAAGTATCGCCATACGTTGTTGACTGTGATTGCCCAAGATGGGAACAAGGGAATCTTCCCGCTTGCCTTTGCTTTGGTCAAAAAAGAATGCATAGCCGCGTGGTCTTGGTTTATGGCCTGTGTTCGTAAGCATATGATGCATAGTCCAGGGTTATGCGTTATTTCCGATAGACATGCGGGTATTCTAGCAACCATGGAGGAGCCGGAATGGCAACCTCCGAACGCCTATCATAGGTTTTGCTTGCGGCATTTGTTAAGTAACTTCAACCGTCAAATGGGTAATGTTAAGTTGAAGAAGATGTATGGAAGGACTGCAGAGCAAATACAACCAAATAAGGTCATCGAGGGATTGAAGGCCATTGGTGTTGCTAATCGAGAGGCTCTTTTATGGATTGATCAAGTTGGTGATATGTGCAAATGGTCAATATGTCATAATAGAGGGTATAGGTATGGTGTTACTAATACCAACTTAGAGGAAATGTTCAATAACGTGATGAAGGGTGTACGTTTCTTGCCCATAACTACTCTTGTGGAGTTCACCTTCTATCGTGTTAATGATTACTTTGTTAAAAGACGTGAGAATGCAAACGCATGGCTAATTGGGGGAAATAAGTACACTTCACACGCCATTAGAATTATCACCCGTAACACCGAGAAGGCAAACTACCATGACATCATCTCATTTGACTGCAGACGAGGCCTTTTTCAAGTTAAGACTGGACGTGGTAATAGAGGATTCGCCAAGGGTGGTAATATACAAAGTGTGGATATGAGAGAGATGAAATGCACTTGTAAAAAACCCTCCATATATCACTTACCTTGTTCTCATGTTCTTGCCGTATGTATTAAACGACATTTATCATATGAACGTTTTGTGGACTCCTGCTACACGACCCAGAGCTATGTCAACACATATGAATCCATATTCTTGCCGTTGATTGATAAGAGGTCATGGCCTCAATACACCGGTGTTGAGGTGATACACGATCCAAATCACATTCGTGGACTAGGAAGACCTAAGTCCAGGATGATCACGAACGAAATGGACGAAGGATCGTGGAGACGCAACGCTTGTCGACGATGTGGTAGTGACGGTCACAACACTAGAACTTGCACATCAAGGTAAATAGTATCTGTATATGAGTATATAAACATAAAAGATTATCAAACAAATAAATAACAATTTGAGTACTTCTTAAGCATTTTTACAATAAATAACGCTTAGTTATTGTTGAATTGCAGCAGAGATGGATCCAACAGCTCTAGGCCCTCTCGACCCTAGTGTACTGACGATGCAGGCGGATCATAGGAGCAGTGTGCTATGGGATGTCCAGGTAATTGAATTTACCCTTTTTGAATTTGTATGCCTTAATACTTTAGCTTTAAGCTAACACAATATTTGCGTTTAGGTGTCCGATATGGAGACCATGTACACCAGGCATCCCGATTCTACTCCGTGGGTGATTAACGCACGGATCTTCCCGTACCTTCAGCTCGCGAGGTTGTATGACTTCCACCTTATCGCGTACGGGAGAGTCGATCGGGCACTAGTCACGGCTTTAGTCGAGCGGTGGTGCCAGGAAACCCATACTTTCCACCTACCTCTAGGTGAGGCTACCGTCACCTTACTTGACGTAGTTGTGCTTACACGGCTTCCCATCGAGGGACATGCCGTGTGCACCGATGGACGCCAACTCGAAAGTTGGCAAGACAAAGTCTATAGTTTATTAGGAGTCCGACCTCCCGCAGAAGTAACCAAAGGGAGTACCTTGCGCGTTACATGGCTTGCGCAGAACTTCTCGCACCTCCCTGAAGGTGCTGATAAGGCCACCATCGAGAGATACGCTAGGGCCTACCTCTTATATCTGATTGGTGCTGTCTTGTTCTCCGACAAGACTGGCAACTGGGTACAACTATTGTACTTGACGTTGCTTGATGCACCATGGGAGGTCATCTCCGGGTACAGCTGGGGCTCGGCAGCCCTAGCGTATCTGTACAGGAGACTTTGTGAAGCTTCACGGAAGAACGTGAAGGAGATCGCTGGGACCCTGATTATTCTGCAGGTAATATTAACTTTACATGTTACGCCTTTGTTTATTTTTGTGATTCTTTTACTTACTTATAATTGTAATTCATAGCTTTAGGCGTGGGAGCACATTCTCATTAGTCAACCGATGAGGAGTGTGGGACGTGGTGCATTTGCGCCACCAATTCTTCCACCCCCACATGTGCCGTACGGATCGCGGTGGTCCTTTGAAAGACGAACAAGGACCCACACATGATCGGGCGTGGGTTTCTACCGCGATCAACTCGATCTACTACGCGCTGACCAGGTAAGAACTTCACTACAACTTGTTTTGTAACTATCACATTGCGTAATTTATTAATCAAATTTTCACGTTTAGTTTCGATGGGACCCTTACCCCGCTGAGGCATACGCTGCATTGCCTCAGCACTCGGGCATATTGTCAGGGGCGTGGAGAGCATCTGTACCTCTGATCTGCTTCGACATAGTCGAAGTGCATCTCCCTGAGCGTGTACTGCGCCAATTTGGGATGGTACAGGGCATCCCGCCGCCATGTGACACAGAGGCGGAGCTCCATAACTCTCGCAAGGGTCGGGAGCCCAAGAACTGGAAGGAGATCAACGTGCGCTATGTCGCTCGTTGGGAGCACAGGCTAGAGTTGCTGGCCTAAGGTGCGCCGATCGAGGCTGTAGGCGCACCTACTTCTGCGGATTACATGTCGTGGTTCCTCTCCATCACTCGTCGATGGATGACACCACGAGGTATCATGGCGGCAGCCCAGTACGCTCCCGCAGCACCGACGATGACACACTTTGTAAGTATTCTTCAACGTTGATTATTATCCATAGAACTTACACGTTATACATTTAAGTAATACTTACGTCTTACTGCAAGCACAGGGCATTGCATCTGTCATCAGCTCCTCCCAAGAGGAGCCTATATGGGAGATTGCCCAAGCCATACTCCTAGGGACGTAGTTTCAACACTTCATTCCGGAAGTAACTGCGCCCGACACCACTATGTACGAGTACGGTTCATCTCCTTATCATGCCGACGTTTATCTTGAGGAGGTTGACTTAACGTGCCCGGACTACGATGCCGGGTCTTCACAGGGTGCCACATCATCACATTATCAATCACCTCCCCTACCCGAGCGTCATGCGACGGCCTCTTACTATCGTAGGAGGCATCGTACACCGTCACAGTTAGACAGGGTACAGGAGGAGGATTAGCATTACAATATTTTTTGTATATTTTGAACATTTTTACATACTCAATATTTTTAACATTTGGTCTTTTGTTTATAAATTGTAACATATATGTAGATGTATATATTTTTATCGTATTATCACACGTTTATTATGAACGAAATGATATTAAGTACTCAGACTTTTCGGCGATGACTCATTCCGCCAATGCAGTATGAATTTAATAAAAAAAAACAGACAATCATATTCAAATAGGGAAAATGCTATCGAAAATTCAACACAATTTCATTCATGTTCAACGAATCCATATCAAATTACATAGTTTATTCGTTAAGTTAAACTACCGTAGCTCACTAAGATTGCTTCTTAAACTTTCTCATAATCCTTTCAGTCTCTTCTTTCCTATGTGCCATATCATCTATTTGTCTCTTAAGATTAAATACCTCATCTTTAAGCTCTTGTTTTTCCTTTTCAAGCCGTATTATTAAGACTCTCTGCCATTTGGTACCCTTCGGAGTAATCCATCTAAAGTATGTGCATCCTAATCCTTCAACCAAGTAGAAAGGGCAAGCAACAAATTCACGCCCTGGATCGAAGTCGCTCCAATCTGTATTAATCTCAACTTCATAACCACAATCACAAAGCTCTTCAATACAATGCTCCTTTGACATCTACGAAACACATAAAAAATAGTAACGTAAGTAAACTTTCAAAAATAATATTAACATTTATAAATTGAGAGTAAGACTAACATAATACCTTATGTTACCTTTAAAAATTGATTCAATGGAACAAGATTGATGTAGATTGGACATAATGAAGTAGGGAAATGATGGAGTTATTTATAGAAAATCATTACAACGGCTATTTTCAAGTTCGTAACGGCTACTTTTTGTAATTAACGGCTAGTTTAATTCGTACCAAAAGAGAAAAAAAAAGACAGATGAGTCGCTGTTACTTACAGTGACTTAAGGAGTTGACCAGTCAACCCCTTAAGTTGTTGTTACTAACAGCGACTTTAGCCTTTTATTTATTTTTTTTCTTCTTTCGCTGTTACTAACAGCGACTTATACCAAACCAGTGGTTTGGATGTACGGACGCTTATTCTGGGAATTAAGTTTTCACGGAGCTTATTTTGGGAAAAAAGTTGTTCAATTGTCTTATTTTATTCAAATTTTCCAATATGAGCCCATCTCTCCCAATTATTTGTGATATACTACATCCGTTCAGAAATACTTATAACTAGTTGTGACGCATTGTTAGGGAAAATGTCACAATAGGGTGCAAGTACAATGGAACGGAGGAAATATCTTTTTTGTCCCATAAGGTGTTTGATGGAACTTATTATTAGGGTGCAAGTACTATCTTAAAACCTTTATTATTAGTTGAAGAAATTCAAGAAGATGGAACTTACAACACTCTTTATTTATTTAACTTTAAGTATCTTTAAAAAAAAAGATGATTACTTTGGGTACTTAAAGGATTATTATTTTTGGAGTTGGGTACTTGACATGTGCAATTATTAGCAATTATTATGCTTATTTTTACACTCCTATTATGATGGTTTAGTAGTATTATTGGTTGATTTAGATATTGATTCTCAATTTTCGTCTCATGCGATTAACAATGTGTTTAAGATTTTCAGAGCTGAGTTTTTGGTGGCCTTCAAGCGAAAATTAACAATTTTCGTCTCAATGATTCTTGTGCATTGTTAATTATTCATTGTTCATTGCTCATTATTCATTGTTCATTGTTCATTATTCATTGTTTATTGTTCCTTTTCCTTATTCAATGTTTATTCTTCATTTTTCATTGTTTACTGTTAATAGTTCATTGTTCATTTTTCATCTTTCATTGTTCATTGATCATAGATCCTTGTTCGTTGTGTATTGATTAATAATCTTTGTTCATTGTTCATTATTCATCATTCATTGTTCATTGATCATTTATCCATGTTTATTATTTATCGTACATTGTTCATTGATCATTAATACTTTTTCAAGTTAATTGATCATTGTTCATTGTTTATTGTTCATTGTTCATTGTGTATTATTCCATGTTCATTGTTCATTGTTCATCATTCATTGTAAATTAATCATTGATTCTTGTTCATTTTTCATCGTTCATTGTTCTTTCCTCAAGGATCCTTGTGCATTGTTCATTGTTCATTGCTCATTATTCATTGTTCATTGTGCATTATTCATTGTTTATTGTTCTTGTTCCTTGTTCAATGTTCATTCTTCATTTTTCATTGTTTATTGTTAGATGTTCATTGTTTATTGTTCATCTTTAATTGTTCATTGATCATAGATCCTTGTTCGTTGTGTATTGATCAATAATCTTTGTTCATTGTTCATTGTTCATCGTTCATTGTTCATTGATCCAGGTTCATTCTTTATCGTTCATTGTTCATTCATTATTGATCATTGCTCTTTTTTCATCATTCATTATTCATTAATCATTGTTCATTTATCATTGATCCTTTTTCATTGTTCATCATTCATTGTTTGTTTTTCATAGTTCCTAAATCATCGTTCGTTGTTTATTAATCATTGATCTTTGTTAATTGTTCATCGCTCATTGTTCCTTGATAATTGATCCTTATTCATTGTTCATTATTCATTGTTTATTATTCATTATTCATTGTTCATTGATCATTGATCCTTGTTCATTCTTAATCATTCATTGTTCATTGTTCATTGTTCATTAATCATTGTTCATTTTTCAACATTCATTGTTCTTCTATAATTTATCATTGTTCATTGTTCATCATTCATTGTTCATTGTTCATTGATCCGTGTTCATTGTTCATCATATATTGTTCATTGTTCATTGCTCTTTGTTCATTGTTGATTTATCGTTGACCCGTGTTCATTGTTCATCGTTCATTGTTCATTGATCATTGATCCTTGTTCATTGTTCATTATTCATTGTTCATCGTTTATTGTTCATTGTTCATTGTTCATTGATCCGTGTTCATTGTTCATCATATATTGTTCATTGTTCATTGCTCTTTGTTCATTGTTGATTTATCGTTGACCCGTGTTCATTGTTCATCGTTCATTGTTCATTGATCATTGATCCTTGTTCATTGTTCATTATTCATTGTTCATCGTTCATTGTTCATTAATCATTCTTCATCGTTCATTGTTCAATAATCTTTAAGCCTTGTTCATTGTTCATTGTTCATTGTTCATTGAACATTGATCATTCTTCATTGTTTGACATTGATTGTTCATTGATCTTTGTTCAATTTTCATTGTACATTGTTCATTGTTCATTGTTCACAGTTCATTGTTCATTGTTCCTTGTTCATTGATCATTGATCTTTGTTCATTATTTATCGTTCATTGTTTATTAATGATTGATCGTTTTTCATTGTCCATTGTTCATTGATCACTGGTCATTGATCCTTGTTCATTGTTCATCTTTCATTGATCATAGATCATTGATCAATGATGCTTCTTTTTTTCATCATTCATTGTTCATTGTTCATTGTTCAATGTTCATTGTTCATTATTCATTGTTCATTGTTCATTGTTTATTATTCATTGTTCCTTAGCTTGTTCATCAATCGTTATTCATTTGACATTGATCCTTGTTCATTGTTTATCGTTCATTCTTCATTGATCAATGAACCCTGTTCATTTTTCATCATTCATTGCTCATTGCTCTTTGTACATTAGTATTTGTTTATTGTTCATCGTTCATTGTTTGTTCATCAATGATCCTTGTTCATTGTTCATTGCTCATCGTTTAGTAGCTCGGGGTGTGGAGTGGCGGTGAGATTAAGCTTGTCCACCATAGTCTTGGAAGCGACATTAGTGCAACTTCCTCCATCAATGATAAACGAACAAATCTTACCTTTAACCGTACATTTTGTGTGGAATATTGCTTCCCTTTGTGGGTTTAGATCTTTGGCTTTGACCCCACTAAGAGCTTTTCGCATAACCAATAATTCTCCTTCATCCGGATATATCATTTCCTCATCAAGTTTAGCATTGTCACATAAATCCTCTTCGTTTTCCTATTGATGATCATCAAATTCCACCAAGTTCACCATTTTTCGGTTTGGGCATTCGGAAGAAATATGTCCTAGGCCTTGACACTTAAAACATCTCCTAGGTGTGAATGAATTGGTGTTTGGATTGGGTGTATTGGGCATGCTTAGGGGCTCCTTTGAATTATTGTTTTTCAAAGCTTTTGAATCTTGTGAATGGGCTTTAGAATAGGAATGGGGAGTGTTCTTTTGGTAGGAATTGAAATTGGTAGTTCTTGCTGAAGTGAAACGTGAGGTTTCCTTCATTTTAGTTCTTTGTTGTTTATCCACTTTATGTGCAAGGTGAATTAAATCATCAAGGCAAGCATAAGGTTGTAATTCAACAATGTTTCTGATTTTTGAATCTAAACCATTTAAAAATCTTACCCAAGTTCGGTGATTATCCTCCTTAAGGTCGTATCTTATGATCATGGTTTCAAATTCTCGACCATATTCTTCTACACTCCTGCCATCTTGTTGTAGATGTTGAAGTTTGGTGAAATTCTCTTGCATGTATATGAAGGCAGAAACTTTTCATTCATTTTCTTCGTCATCTTTTCCCATGATCTAATCTTGTCTTTCCCTTCTCTTTCTCGTTTTGCACATTTGCTAGCCCACCAAGTAGAAGCATATTTGCGCAACTTTAATGCTACTATCTTTACCTTCTTTTCTTCATCCGTATTCTTGTAATCAAATACTCTTTCAACGGTTCTTACCCATTTAAGGAACTCATCTCCATCAACTCTTCCTTCAAATTCTTGAATGTCGACTTTCGAACTCATAATACCCACCTTCCCTTAGGGTGCGTTTTAGGTTTAGAAACTCTTTAAGTTGGGCTTGTAGATATTTAATAGTGGCATTTTGCTTTTCAACAATTCTGCTCAAATTACTTGTTTCTCCTTCACCACTTTGAGACATGGTGTTTTGCTTTGTGAATGAACGAAATTAAGGCTGGGAGCGTAGCCTTGGCTCTGATACCAAGATGATATAGGTTGGCTTTGTGTTAAACAAGAACCAAACTATAAACACACATTTGTATTTTGAAGTTTCGAACTCAATAAATAAGGTTGATCAGTTTCTATTGTAATGGAATTGTTTGGTGATTTTGTGGTTTGAAACAAGGAAAATTAAGAAAGATATGTTGATTGAACAACTTAAAAATGGCAGAACCAAAGGTTTAAGTTCGATATAGAATTCACCACGAAATTAAAGCTATGGGCTCCTAAGAACACATTCAATGTTTAGCTAAAAGAATGAAAAGCAAAGGAACTTCAACATACTTTCAACTACTCCAATTTAAAATTAAATTGCAAAGAAAGAACAAGAAATGCTCAAAGGATGTTTGTATTAAAGATGTAATGGAAGTGAATGAATTACAAGAGAGAAAGTAGCCTATTTATACTAAAGAATTCAGCTACCAAAGATTACAACTTGCAAGAAAAATCTGAATATTACACAAAAGCAAGCTCCCAACAGTTATATTTTTAAATCTAGTGGATAAAAGAAAGACTCCAACAGCTATATTTTTAAATCTACAGGACATTTGGAAATAAAGTGATTGGCTTGATTTGAATTGATTTGCAAATGTTCTTCAATAATCTTCATATATCCTTGATGATTTTCAGCCACTTTGTTGATTTTATGGTTGAATGTTTTGCTTCGATTCTTGCTTCGCACGCTTTGTCAATTTCAAACCAATTTGAGCCAAAAATAAATACTAGACTTAAAGGAAAATTACAACTCAACTAAGTAAACATGAGACATCATTAAGCTTGATCTTAAATCTGGCTTAATGTTTTCTAAAGGACTCAAATATTTGAAATGAAATAAAGGCTCAAATTAATGAATACTTAGTTCATGACTACGAGAGTAAAGGGGTTGACATTTGGACCTTGAATTTGAGAGTCTTCCCTTTGATGTATCATTGTATTGATCTTAGCTAGCTCATGAGAATTAGATGTAGGTGATCCTATATCAAAGGATCAATGATCAATGAAGAATGAACGATGAAGAATGAACACGGAACAATGATCAATGAAGAATGAACGATGAAGAATGAACACGGAACAATGATCAATGAAGAATGAACGATGAAGAATGAACAAGGATCAATGATCAATGAACAATGAACGATGAATAATGAATAAGGATCAGTGATCAATGAAGAATGAACGTTGAACAATGAACAAGGATCAATGATCAATGAAGAATGAACGATGAAGAATAAACAAGAACCAATGATCAATGAAGAATGAACGATGAAGAATGAACCAGGATCAAAGATCAATGAAGAATGAACGATAAAGAATGAACAAGGATCAACGATCAATAAACAATAAACGATAAACATTGAACAACGATTAATCATCAATGAACAATCAACGTTTTAAAGAGAGATCAATGATCATTGAAGAATGAACGATGAAGAATGAATAAAGATTAATGATCAATGCAAAATGAACGATGAAGAATGAACAAGGATCAATGGTCATTGAACAATGAACGATGACGAATGAACAAGTATCAATGATCAATGAAGAATGAACGATGAAGAGCAAACACGGATCAATAATCAATGAAGAACGAACAATGAAGAATGAACAAACATCAATGGTCAATGAACAATAAAAGATGAACAATGAACAAGGATCGATGATCAATTAAGAATGAATGATGAAGAATGAACAAGGATCAATGATCATTGACGAATGAACGATGAAGATTGCACATGGATCAAGGATCAATAACGAATGAACGACGAAGAATGAATAAGGATCAATGAACATTGAAGAATGAAAGATGAATAATGAACAAGGATATATGATCAAGGAACAATGAACGATGAACAATGAACAAGGATCAATAATCATTGAAGAATGAACGATGAAGAATGAACAAGGATCAATGATCAATAAAGAATGAACGAGGATCAATGATCAATGAAGAACGAACGATGATGAATGAACAAGGATCAGTGCTCAATGAAGAATGAACGAGGAAGAATGAACAAGGATCAATGATCAATGAACAATAAACGATCAATAATGAACGAGGATCAATGATCAATGAACAAGAAACGATGAACAAGGAACAAAGATTAATGATCAATGAACAATGAACTGAACTATGAACATGGATCAATGATCATTGAAGAATGAACGATAAAGAATGAACAAGGATCAATGATCAATGAAGAATGAACAAAGAAGAATGAACTCGAATCAATGATCAATGAAGGATGAACAATGAAAGAATGAACAAGGATCAATGATCATTGAAGAATGAACGATGAAGAAAAAGGATTAATGATCATTGAAGAATAAACTATGAAGAATGAACAAAGACTAATCATCAACGAAGAAAATTAATGATGATGAATGAACAAGGATCAACGGTCATTGATCAATGAACGATGAATAATGACCAAGGATCAATGATCAATGAAGAATGAACGATGAAAAATGAACGAGGATAAATGATCAATGAACAATGAACGATGAAGAATGAGGTAGGATCAATGATCAATGAAGAATGAACGATAAAGAATGAACAAGAATTAACGATCAACAATGAATGAACGATGAAAAATGAACAAGGATAAATGATCAATGAAGAATGAACGAGGATCAATGATCAATGAAGAATGAACGATGAAGAATTAATAAAGATCAATTGTCAATGAAGAATGAACAAGGATTATTTATTAATGAAGAATGAACGATGAAGAATGAACAAGGATCAACGATCATTGAACAATGAACGATGAAGAAAGAAAAAGGATCAATGATCAATGAAGAATGAACGATGAAGAATGAACAAGGATCATTGATCAATGAAGAATGAACGATAAATAGTGAACAAGGATCAGTGATCAATGAAGAATGAACGATGAACAATGAACAAGGATCAATTATCAATGAAGAATGGACGATGAAGAATGAAGAAAGATCAATGATCAATTAAGAATGAAAGATGAAGAATGAACGAGGATCAATGATCAATTAAGAATGAACGATGAAGAATTAACGAGGATCAAAGATCAATGAAGAATGAACGATGAAGAATGAATAAGTTTCAACGATCAATGAACAATAAACGATGAACATTAAACAACGATTAATGATCACTGAACAATGAACGATTAAGAATGAACAAGGATGAACGATCATTGAACAATGAACTATGAAGATTGAACAAGGATCAATGATAAATGAAGAATGAACGATGAAGAATGAACAAAGATCAATGATCAATGAAGAATGAACGATGAAGAATGAATAAAGATTAATGATCAATGAAGAATGAACGATGAAGAATGAACAAGGATTAACGATCATTGAACAATGAACGATGAATAATGAAAAAGGATCAATGATCAATGAAGAATGAACGATGAAGAATGAACAAGGATTAATGATCACTAAAGAATTAACTATCAATAATGAATAAGGTTCAGTGATCAATGAAGAATGAACGAAGAACAACGAACAAGGATCAATGATCAATGAAGGATCAACGACTAAGAATGAATAAGGATTAATGATCAATATTGAACAATGAAGAATGAAAAAGGATCAATGATCATAAAAGAATGAACGATGAAGAATGAACAAGGATCAATGATCAACGAACAATGAACGATGAACAATGAACAAGGATCAATGATCATTTAAGAATGAACGATGAAAAATGAACAAGGATCAATGATCAATGAATAATGAACGATGAAGAATGTACAAGAATCAATGATCAATGAAGAATGCACGATGAAGAATAAACTAGGATCAAAGATCAATTAACTATAAATGATCAACATTGAACAACGATTAATGATCAATGAACAGTGAATGATGAACAATGAACAAGGATCAATTATCATTGAAGAATGAACGATTAAGAATGAACAAGGATCAATGATCATTGAAGAATGAACAAGGAACAAAGGTCAACGAAGAATGAACGATGAAGAATGAACAAGGATCAATAATCATTTAAGAATGAACGATGAAGAATGAACAAGGATCAATGATCAATGAATAATGAACGATGAAGAATGTACAAGGATCAATGATCAATGAAGAATGCACGATGAAGAATAAACTAGGATCAAAGATCAATGAACTATAAACGATCAACATTGAACAACGATTAATGATCAATGAACAGTGAACGATGAACAATGAACAAGGATCAATGATCATTGAAGAATGAACAATTAAGAATGAACAAGGATCAATGATCATTGAAGAATGAACAAGGAACAAAGGTCAACGAAGAATGAACGATGAAGAATGAACAAGGATCAATGATCAATGAAGAATTTACAAGGATTAATGATCATTGAAGAATAAACGATGAAGAATGATCAAGGATCAATGATCAATGTACAATGAACGATGAAGAATGAAGAAGGATCAATGATTATTGAAGAATGAACGATGAAGAATGAACAAGGATCAATGATCAATAATGAATGAACGATGAAGAATGAACAAAGATCAATGATCAATGAAGAATGAACGATGAAGAATGAACAAGGATCAATGGTCAATGAGCAATAAAAGATGAACAATGAAAAGGGATCAATGATCAATGAAAAATGAAAAAGGAATAATGATCAATGAAGAATATAAAAGGATCAATGATGAATGAAGAATGAGCGATGAAGAATAAACAAGGATCAATGATAATTGAAAAATGAATGCTAATGAATGAACAAAGATTAATGATCAATGAAGAATGAAGAATGAACGATGAAGAATTAACAAGGATCAACGATTAATGAACAATAAACGTTGAACATTGAACAACGATTAATGATCAATGCACAATGAACGAAGAACAATGAACAAGGATCAATGATCATTTAAGAATCAACGATGAAGAATGAACAAAGACTAATGATCAATGAAGAATAAACGATGAAGAATGAACAAGGATAAACGATCATTGAATAATAAATGATGAAGAATGAACAAGGATGAATGATCAATGAAGAATGAACGATGAAGAATGAACACGGATGAATGATCAATGAGGAATGAACGATGATGAATGAACAAGCATTAATGGTCAATGAACAATAAAAGATGAACAATGAATAATGATCAATGATGAATGAAGAATGAAAAAGGATCAATGATGAAAGAAGAATGAGCGATGAAGAATGAACAAGGATCAATGATCATTGAAGAATGAATGATGAAGAATGAACAAAGATTAATGATCAATGAAGAATGAACAATGAAGAATGAACAAGGATCAACGATCAATGAACAGTAAACGATGAACATTGAACAACGATTAATAATCAATGCACAATGAACGATGAACAATGAACAAGGATCAATGATCATTGAAGAATGAACGATTTAGAATGAACAAAAACTAATGATCTATAAAGAATGAACAATGAAGAATAAACGATGAAGAATGAACAAGGATCAATGATCAATGAAGAATGAACAAGGATTAATCAAGAATGAAGAATGAACGATGAAGAATTAACAAGGATCAATGATCAATGAAGAATGATCAAGGTTCAATGATCAATATACAATGAACAAGGACCAATGATTATTGAAGAATGAATTATGAAGAATGAACTAGGATCAATGATCAATAATGAATGAACGATGAACAATGGACAAGAATCAATGATCAATGAAGAATGAACGATGAAGAATGAACACGGATCAATTATCTATGAAGAATGAACAAGGATCAACGATCATTGAACAATAAACGATGAACATTGAACAACCATTAATGATCATTCAACAATGAACGTTGAATAATGAACAAGGATCAATGATCATTGAAGAATGAACGATGAAGAATGAACAAAGACTAATGATCATTTAAGAATGAACGATGAAGAATGAACAAGGATCAACGATCATAGAACAATAAACGATGAATAATGAACAAGGTTCAATGACATTTGAAGAATGAACGATGAAGAATGAACAAGCATCAATGGTCAATGAACAATAAAAGATGAACAATGAATAAGGATCAATGATAAATGAAGAATGAAAAAGGATCAATGATGAAGGAAGAATGAGCGATGAAGAATGAACAAGGATGAATGATCATTGAAGAATGAACGATGAAGAATGAACAAACATAAATGATCAATGAAGAATGAACGACGAAGAATGAACAATGATCAACGATCAATGAACAATAAACTATGAACATTGAACAACGATTAATGATTAATGCATAATGAACGATGAATAATGAACAAGGATCAATGATCCTTGAAGAATGAATGATAAAGAATGAACAAAGACTTATGATCATTGAAGAATGAACGATGAAGAATGAACAAGGATCAACGATCAATGAAGAATAAACGATGAATAATGAACATGGATCAATGACCAATTAAGAATGAACGATGAAGAATGAACACGGATCGATGATCAATGAATAATGAACGATGAAGAATGAACAAGCATCAATGGTCAATGAACAATAAAAGATGAACAATGAACAAGGATCAATGATCAACGAAGAAGTAACGATGAAGAATGAACAAGGATCATTGATTGTTGAAGAATGAGCAATGAAGAATGAACAAGGATAAATATCAATGAAGAATGAGCGATGAAGAATGAACAAGGATCAATGATCATTGAAGAATGAACGATGAAGAATGAACAAAGACTAATGATCATTGAAGAGTGAACGATGAAGAATGAACAAGGATCAACGATCATTGAACAATGAACGATGAAGAATGAAAAAGGATCGATGGTCAATGAAGAATGAATGATGAAGAATGAACAAGGATCAATGATCAATGAAGAATGAACAAGGATCAGTGATCAATGAAGAATGAACGATGAACAATGAACAAGGATCACTTATCAATGAAGAACTAACGATGAAGAATGAATAAGGATCAACGATAAATGAACAATAAACGATGAACATTGAACAACGATTAATGACCAATGATCAATGAACGATGAACAATGAATAAGGATCAATGATAATTGCAGAATAAACGATGAACAATGAACAAAGACTAATGATCAATGAAGAATAAACAAGGAAGAATGAACAATTATCAACGATCATTGAACAATGAACGATGAAGAATGAAAAAGGATCAATGATCAATGTAGAATGAACGATGAAAAATGAACAAGGATCAATGATCAATGAAGAATGAACGATGATTAGTGAACAATGATTAGTGATCAATCAAGAATGAACGATGAACAGTGAATAAGGATCAATGATCAATGAAGAATAAACGATGAAGAATGAACAAGCATCAATGTTCAATGAAAAATAAAAGATGAACAATGAACAAGGATCAATGATCAATGAAGAATTAACGATGAAGAATGAACAAGGATCAATGATTATTGAAGAATGAACAATGAAGAATGAACAAGGATAAATTATCAATGAAGAATGAGCGATGAAGAATGAACAAGGGTCAATGATCATTGAAGAATGAACGATGAGGAATGAACAAGGATCAATGATCAATAAAGAATGAACAATGAATAATAAACAAGGATCAGTGATCAATGAAGAATGAACGATGAACAATGAACAACGATCAATGATCAATTAAGAATTAATGATGAAGAATGAATAAGGATCAATGATCAATGAACAATAAACTATGAGTATTGAACAACGATTAATGATCAATGAACAATGAACGACGAACAATGAACAAGGATCAATGATCATTGAAAAATAAACGATGAAGAATGAACAAAGACTAATGATCAATGAAGAACAAACAAGGAAGAATGAACAAGTATCAACGATCATTGAATAATGAACGATGAACCATGAAAAAGGATGAATGATCAATGAAGAATGAACGATGAAGAATGAACAAGGATCAATGATAAATGAAGAATGAACGATGAATAATGACCAAGGATCAGTGATCAATGAAGAATGAACGATGAACAAAGAACAAGGATCAATGATCAATGAAGAATGAACGATGAAGAATGAACAAGCATCAATTATCAATGAATAATGAACGATGAAGAATGAATAAGGATCAATGATCAATGAATAATAAACGATGAACATTGAACAACGATTAATGATCAATGAGCAATAAACGATGAACAATGACAAGGATCAATGATAATTGAAGAATAAATGATGAACAATGAACAAAGACTAATGATCAATGAAGAATGAATGATGACGAATGAACAAGGATCAATGATCGTTGAACAATAAACGATGAAGAATGAACAAGGATCATTGATCAATGAAAAATGAGTGATGAAGAATGAACGCGGATCAATGATCAATGAAGAAGGAACGATGAAGAATGAACAAGGATCAATGATCAATGAAGGAGGAATGATGAAGAATGAACAAGCATCAATGGTCAATGAACAATAAAAGATGAACAGTAAACAAGGATCAATGATCAATGAAGAATGAACGATGAAGAATAAGTAGGGATCAATGATCATTAAAGAATGAAAGATGAAAAATGAACAAGGATCAATGATCAATGAAGAATGAACGAAAAAGAATGAACAAGGATCAATGATCATTGAAGAATAAACGATGAAAAATGAAGGAGGATCAATCATCACTGAAGAATGAACGATGAATAATGAACAAGGATCAATGATCAATGAAGAATGAACGATGAAGAATGAACAAGAATCAGTGATCAACAATGAATGAACGATGAAGAATGAACAAGGATCAATGATCAATGAAGAATGAACGAGGATCAATGATCAGTGAAGAATGAACGATGAAGAATTAATAAGGATCAATCTCAATGAAGAATGAATGATAAAGCATGAACAAGGATGAATGATCAATGAACAATAAAAGATAAACAATGATGAAGGATTAATGATCAATAAACAATGAACGATGAACGATTAATAAGATCAATGATCATTGAAGAATGAAAATTGAAAAATTTACAAAAGTTAATGATCAAAGAAGAATGAACAATGAAGAATGAACAACGTTCAACGATCATTGAACAATGAATGATTAAGAATGAAAAAGGATCAATGATCAATGAAGAATAAACGATGAAGAATGAACAAGGATCAATAATCAATGAAGAATGAATGATGAATGATGAACAAGGATAAGTGATCAATGAAGAATGAACGATGAACAATGAATAAGGATCAATGATCAATGAAGAATTAACGATAAAGAATGAATAAGGATCAACGATCAAAGAACAATAAACGATGAACATTGAACAACGATTAATGATCAATGATCAATGAACGACGAACAATGAACAAGGTTCAATGATCATTGAAGTATAAACGATGAAGAATGAACAAGTATCAACGATCATTGAACAATGAACGATGAAGAATTAAAAAGGATCAATGATCAATGATCAATGTAGAATGAACTATGAAGAATGAACAAGGATCAATGATCAGTGAAGAATGAACGAAGAAAAGTGAATAAGGATCAGTGATCAATGAAGAATGAACGATGAACAATGAAGAAGGATCAATGATAAGTAAAGAATGAACGATAAAGAATGAACAAGCATCAATGGTCAATGAACAATAAAAGATGAACAATGAACAAGGATTAATGATCAATGAAGAATTAACGATGAAGAATGAACAAGGATCAATGATTAATATAGAATGAACAATGAAGAATGAACAAGGATAAATTATCAATGAAGAATGAGCGATGAAAAATGAACAAGGATCAATGATCATTGAAGAATGAACGATGAATAATGAACAAAGACTAATGATCATTGAAGAATAACCGATGAAGAATGAAAATGGATTGATGATCAATGAAGAATGAACGATGAAGAATGAACAAGGATCAAAGATCAATAAAGAATGAACTTTGAATAATCAACAAGTATCAGTGATCAACGAAGAATGAACGATGAACAATGAACAAGGATCAATGATCAATGAAGAATTAATGATGAAGAATGAATAAGTGTCAACGATTAATGAACAATAAACGATGAACATTGAACAACGATTAATGATCAATGAACAATGAACGACGAACAATGAACAAGGATCAATGATTATTGAAGAATAAACGATAAAGAATGAACAAAGACTAATGATCATTGAAGAACAAACGATGAAGAATGAACAAGTATCAACGATCATTGAACAATGAACAATGAAGAATGAAGAATGAACAAGGATCAATGATCAATGAAGAATGAATGATGAACAATGAACAAACATCAATGATCAATGAAAAATGAACGATGAAGAATGAACGAGGATCAATGATCAGTGAAGAAAGAACGATGAAGAATGAACACGGATCAATGATCAATGAAGAATGAATGATGAATAATGAATAAGGATCAACGATCAATGAACAATAAACGATGAACATTGAACAACGATTCATGATCAATGAGCAATGAACGATTAATATTGAACAAGGATCAATGATCATTGAAGAATAAACGATGAAGAATAAAAAAAGACTAATGATCAATGAAGAATGAGCGATGAAGAATGAACACGGATCAATGATCAATGAAGAAGGAACGATGAAGAATGAACAAGGATCAATGATCAATGAAGGAGGAACGATGAATAATGAACAAGCATCAATAGTCAATGAACAATAAAAGATGAACAGTGAACAAGGATCAATGATCAATGAAGAATGAACGATGAAAAATAAACAGGGATCAATGATCATTCAAGAATGAATGATGCAGAATGAACAAGGATTAATGATCAATGAAGAATGAACGAAGAAGAATGAGCAAGGATCAATGATCATTGATAAATGAACGATGAAAAATGAACGAAGATCAATGATCAATGAAGAATGAACGATGAAGAATGAACAAGAATCAGTGATCAACAATGAATGAACGATGAAGAATGAACAAGGATAAATGATCAATGAAGAATGAACGAGGATCAATGACCAATGAAGAATGAACAATGAAGAATTAATAAGGATCAATGGTCAATGAAGAATGAATGATGAAGAATGAACAAGGATGAATGATCAATAAACAATAAACGATAAACAATGAAGAAGGATTAATGATCAATGAACTATAAACGATGAACGATTAACAAGATCAATGATCATTGAAGAATGAACAAAGATTATTGATCAATGAAGAATGAACGATCAAGAATAAACAAGGATCAACGATCATTGAACAATGAACGATGAAGAATGAAAGAGGATCAATGATCAAGGAAGAATGAACGATGAAGAATGAACGATGAAGAATGAACAAGGATCAATGATCAATGAAGAATGAACGATGAATAATGAACAAGGATCAGTGATCAATGAATAATAAATGATGAACATTGAACAATGATTAATTATCAATGAACAATGAACGATGAACATTGAACAACGGTCAATGATCAATGAAGAATGAACGATGAAGAATATACAAGGATCATTGTTCAATGAACAATGAACGATGAAGAATGAAAAAGGATCAATGATCAATGATGAATGAACACGGATCAATGATTAATGAAGAATAAACGATGAAGAAAGAATAAGCATCAGTGGTCAATGAACAATAAAAGATGAACAATGAACAAGAATCAAATATCAACGAAGAATGAACGATGAAGAATGAACAAGGATCAATGATCATTTAAGAAAGAACAAGGAACAATGGTCAATGAAGAATGAACAAAAATTAATAATCTATGAAGAATGAACGATGAAGAATTTACAAGGATCAATGATCATTAAAGAATGATCAAGGATCAATGATCTATGTACAATGGACGATGAAGAATAAACAAGGACCAATGATTATTAAAGAATGAACGATGAAGAATGAACAAGAATCAATTATCAATAATGAATGAACGATGAACAATGAACAAGGATCAATGATCAATGAAGAGTGAACGATGAAGAATGAACACGAATCAATGATCTATGAAGAATGAACGATAAAGAATGAACAAGGAACAACGATCATTAAACAATAAATGATGAAAATTGAACAACCATTAATGAACATTGAACAATGAACGATGAACAATGAGCAAGGATCAATGATCATTAAAAAATGAACGATGAAAAATGAACAAAGACTAATGATTAATGAAGAATGAACGATGAAGAATGAACAAGGATCAACGATCGTTGAACAATAAACGATGAAGGATGCACAAGTATCAATGATCAATGAAGAATGAACGATGAAGAATCAACACGGATCAATGATCAATGAAGAATGAATGATGAAGAATGAACAAGCATCAATGGTCAATGAACAATAAAAGATGAACAATAAACAAGGATCAATGATCAATGAAGAATGAGCGATGAAGAATGAAACAGGATCAATGATTATTGAAGAATGAACAATGAAAAATGAACCAGGATCAATGATCAATGAAGAATGAGCGATGAAGAATGAACAAGGATCAATCATCATTGAACAATGAACGATGAAGAATGAACAAAGATTCATGATCAATGAAGAATGAACGATGAAGAATGAACAAGCATTAACGATTATTGAACAATGAACGATGAACAATGAAAAAGGATCAATGATCAATGAAGAATGAACGATGCAGAATGAACAAGGATCAATGATCAATAAAGAATGAACTATGAATGATGAACAAGGATACGTGATCATTAAAGAATGAACGATTAACAATGAACAAGGATCAATGACCAATGAAGGATAGACGACTAAGAATGAACAAGGATCATTGATCAATGAATAATGAACGAAGAACATTGAACAAGGATCAATGATCAATGAAGAATGAGGGATGAAGAATGAATAAGGATCAACGATCAATAAACAATAAACGATGAATATTGAACAACGATTAATGATCAATGAACAATGAACGATGAACAATGTCAAGGATCAATGATCATTGAAGAATAAACGATGAACAATTAACAAAGACTAATGATCAATGAAGAATAAACGATCATTGAACAATGAACGATGAAAAATGAAAAAGGATCAATGATCAATGAATAATGAATAATGAAAGATGAATAATGAACAAGGATCAATGATCAATGAAGAATGAATGATGAATAGTGAACAAGGATCAATAATCAATGAAGAATGAACGATAAACAACGAACATGGATCAATGATCAATGAAGAATGAACGATGAAGAATGAACAAAGATCAATGATCAATGAAGAATGAATGATAAAGAATGAACAAGGATCAATTATCAATGAAGAATGAACGATGAAGAATTAACAAAGACTAATGAATAATGAAGAATGAACGATGAAGAATGAACAAGGATCAACGATCGTTGAACAATAAACGATGAAGAATGAACAAGGATCAACGATCAATGAACCATAAACGAACATTGAACAACCATTAATGATCAATGAACAATGAACGATGAAGAATTAACAACCATTAAAGATCAATGTACAATGAACGATGAAGAATAAACTAGGATCAATGATTATTGAAGAATGGACGATGAAGAATGAACGAGGATCAATGATCAATAATGAATGAACGATGAAGAATGAACAAGGATCAATGATCAATGAAGAATGAACGATGAAGAATGAACAACAATCAATGATCAATGAAGAATGAACAATGAAGAATGAACAAGGATCAATGATCAATGTAGAATGAACGATGAAGAATGAACAAGGATCAACGATCAATGAACAATAAACGATGAACATTGAACAACCATTAATGATCAATGAACAATGAACGATGAACAATGTACAAGGATCAATGATCATCGAAGAATGAATGATGAAGAATGAACAAAGACTAATGATCATCTAAGAATAAACGATGAAGAATGAACAAGGATCAACGATCATTGAACAATAAACGATGAAGAATGAACAAGGATCAATGATCAATGAAGAATGAACGACGAATAGTGAATAAGGATCAGTGATCAATCAAGAATGGACGATGAACAATGAACAAGGATCAATGATCAATGAACAATGAATGATGAATAATGATCAAGGATCAATGATGAATGTACAATGAACGATAAGGAATTAACAAGGTTCAATGATCATTGAAGAATGAATGATAAAGAATGAACAAGGATCAATGACCAACAATGAATGAACGTTGAAGAATGAACAAGGATCAATGAATGATGAAGAATGAACGATGAACAATGAACAAGGATCAATGATCAATGAAGATTGAACGATGAAGTATGAACAACGATCAACGATCAATGAACAATGAACAATGAAGAATCAACAAGGATCAACGATCAATGAACCATAAATGAACATTGAATAACCATTAATGATCAATGAACAATGAACGATGAACAATGAACAACGATCAATGATCGTTGAAGAATGAACGACGAAGAATGATCAAGGATCAATGATTAATGTACAATGAACGATGAAGAATAAACAAGGATCAATGATCAATGAAGAATGACCGATGAAGAATGAACAAGAATCAATGATCAATGAAGAATGAACGATGAAGAATGAAGAAGGATCAATGATCAATGAAGAATGAACGATGAAGAATGAACAAGGATCAACGATCAATGAACAAAAAAGGATGAACATTGAATAACCATTAATGATCAATTAACAATGAACGATGAACAATGAACAAGGATCAATGATCATCGAAGAATGAACGACGAAGAATGAACAAAGGCTAATGGTCATTGAAGAATGAAAGATGAAGAATGAACAAGGATCAATGATCATTGAACCATAAACGTTGAAGAATGAACAAGGATCAATGATCAATCAAGAATGAACGATGAATAATTAACACGGAAGAATTATCAATGAGGAATGAACGATGAAGAATGAAAAAGCATTAATGGTAAAAAAACTATAAAAGATGAACAATGAACAAGGATCAATGATTAATGAAGAATGAAAAAGGATCAATGATCAATGAAGAATGAAAAATGATCAATGATCAATGAAGAATGAGCGATAAAGAACGAACAACGATCAATGATCATGGAAAAATGAACGATGAAGAATGAACAAAGATTAATGATCAATGAAGAATGAACGATGAACAAGGATCGACGATCAATGAACAATAAACAATGAACATTGAAAAACGATTAATGACTAATCCACAATGAACGATGAACAATGAAGAAGGATCAATGATCATTGAAGAATGAACAAAACAAGACGAAGGTCTCAAATGGAGAAAGCGCCCATTAAAGAGCAACTTCAAGCGATTGTTAGGAGTAATGAAGGGAAGATGGCTCAGTTTCCACTCAAGTTCATTTTACCCTTCTCATTTTCTTTATTTTTTTTTTTTTTTGCAGATCAAACATCTTCTTTGTCGATCAAACCTCTTCTTCAAAATTCTAGGGTTTCTCCACAAACCCTTTTTGTTTTGATTTGATTGATTTTTGTTAATCATTTATTTGGGTTGATTTTGGGTTGATTTATATGAGTTGATTTATTTGGATTGCTATTTTCTATTTGGATTGAATTCGATTTTTTTAGAATTGATTAAAACGCAATGATTTTTTTAGAGATGATCTGTGCATTAGTATTCAATTTGTGCCGCCGAAAACGCAAGTAGTCGGACGATTACCTATATCATTAGCAAAATAGTAGTATTATGATGTTCAGAAAAGTTGCAAGAAGTTCTAACAAAAATTCCTTGTACAGTTGTGTGCACGTTGGCGCAAGATGACTACACAAGTTTAAACTATCTACAACTGAAAACTTCTTTGCCTCACATCCTAGTTCCTGAATTCTCCAAAAATTGTCCAATTGGTATATATATGTATGTATATGGTAATAATGTTATAGATTGCAGCATATGGCTTGCCCTTCAGTTTGCAGTCTTTCCCACAAGCAAATCAGTTGTTTAGGAGATTGATAATGGACAGTATAATAATCATCAATGCAGCCGAACTGATGAAAACGCGAGTTGTGCACATATTCCACTGGTCTCGACTTAATTTTTTTTATTGATTATGTATTTATTGATCTAGGACACTTCATAATCACCTGAGATCGATAGTTCAATACTGGTATTGCTAATTGTAGAATTCTGAAATTATATAACTACTGAGTATTTAAGTGAGTAGTTTATAAAGATTTTGTGCTGTCAAACCCTGTTTTCTTCTACTATTCTTTGACATTTTTCTATTCTTTTTTTGTTACCAGGATTCAAGTTTTCCTTGTTCATCTCTTTGTTGATTTAAGAAATAATGGATGATTCGCAATCTCAAATCGGTTCTAAAGACTTTAATACATATGAGAACATTGCTGCAGACCAAGAGGCATTTAAAATGTTCCTGAGAGACTACAGCAAAGTCTGTAAGGCTGAAGAATTTTCAAAATAAAGTTTAGAAGGAATTATTGCCAAGAAAAATGAGTCATTCTTAAATCCATATGATGAATCTCGTAAGGAGAGAAATGTGAGAAAATTTTGCAATGGCTATCTAACTGTAGCCAAGAATATTATGTTAAGAAGATTGGAAACATGGACTGAAAATGCTTGCTTGCTTTACTATCACTTGTCCAACGGACATGAATGGCCTATTGCTACTGAGGAAGAAGGGGCATTGGAAGGGTCATAGAATTCACATATCTCATGACTGTAAAGAAATGGAGACTGTGAAGGATATTGCAGAATTCAATTCTATCAACTATGAGGATTGATGTTAATGATGATTTTGGTGAATTCTAATCGAACATTAATCAAGTTTAATAAATAGATTAGTGCTTGTAACGAAGATATTGCGTGTATTTCGCATTGAATAATTAAATACTTACTACTATAGCAAGAACAGTGAATAAGTAATGAGTATTATGTTGCCCTACACTAGATTCTAGATGGGTTCCTACCCAATATTCTTATGAATGAATGCACAATGATATATTTACAAAGATTATACATTTTTGTTGTTGCTCACCACATTTTTTGGGAATACAATATTGTCATTGTTGCTATTGTACATCTCTTTGTTAAATTTGAAGGCTTAAGCCTGAAGCTTTAATAGCTTGATTGAGTTGCTTCTCTTAAATGAACTAATTTGACCTCTAAGCAACTTAAAAATGACCCCCTCTTTTACTTTGATCTTTGGGTATGCAATCACTATAGTGGCATTGGGGTGATGTTATGTTTTTGTTTGATCTCTTGCATGAATGCTACTATGGCTTCATTTGCAAGATTGGAAGTTCTGATAAATATCGACGAGTTTTAGAAACTTTATGCATGACCTATA
>NC_080062.1:21830895-21863395 GCF_026212465.1 Amaranthus tricolor | reverse complement strand
AGAAAGAAAAGTGAAAAAAAATAATTAAAATTTTTCTTATTTTGGTGAATAAAAATATACAGCAACTTATTTAATAATAAGTTAACTTTGTTTAAATATTTTGTTTGGATTTTAATCTAAAACTAAGCTATTACGAAATTAATTAAATAAAATAAAATTTTATATTCTAAAAATTTGGATAAATGGGCTAGGATCTGTAATAAACCCAATATGTCCTTTTAAAGATATTTTTAGTATTTATTTATGATGGAACTATTAATTTTATCATTTATAATAAATAGATTTTTTAAGAAATTGATTATTAAAAAATTAATAAAGCTAATTGAAAATTAATCTATAAATAAATACTAAAGACCCATTTAAGTTTTGATTATATTTAAATTGTTACAAATTTATTTCTATTGTATGTTATTGTAATGTTGCATTTATATGAAAACAGTAACATGATAATAAAAAAGGCTTCATAGTAAGGAAATGCCGAACCATGCTTCCGGTATGTTAAAAAACGTGGGACGTGTTTTCCGGCACGTAAAATACGGCGAACACAGTAAGGTTATTTAGCCTGACTTGTGGTTCGAGCAACATTGTACTGGAGGAGTGATGACTCTCACTAAGTTATGGGGTTTTGGTTTACCTCACCCTAACAAACCCTTGCATATATCAAACAAAGATCATATGTGTTGCATTCATCAAATAAGTAACCGGATTCCATGCCCTAACACTCAAGCAGAAGTGTTAGCAAATCACGCCCTGGTACTCAATGTAATACCGCAGATTTAGCTTGAAAAAGGATTGATAGACTACTCATATCAACAAGGTGCATCTTCTTTTCTAGGAAGCCCATTTGCTAAGAACTCTACAGTTAAGCGTGCTTGGTGGAGAGCAATCTAAGGATGGGTGACCTCCTGGGAAGTTTTCCCGGGTGCGCACGAGTGAGGCCAAAGTGCGTTGGAAAGACTTGTGTTGGTTTGTGGGGCCAGTCTATAGTCTCCATGAGTAGTCACCAGCGGTCCGAGGGGTCGGGGTGTTACACTCAAGCAGAAGGACCAGAAGTTATATATATATAATTAACAAACAAATAAATAATAAAGTGAATCCTCTATATTGCATAAATCCTTTTACATATTAATTATTGAAATGCACATAATTGTATACTTGTATTATGCTGGCAAGTTTTTATACTCGGCTTATTAGCTGATCGATTCCCATCGGTTGTTCCCTTATAATAGGAGTAGATGCTGCAGGTGACTTTACATGAGGTTATTAAGAAGCTATTGTATTGTCTATGTGATATTAGGATATAGTATGTATGTAATTTATATAATGGGTATGCAATAACGATAATTATGTATTAAAGCAAGATGTAATATGTAAAATTATATTTTAATGATTTGAGTTTTATTTGTTTTTTTGAAAATATTGTTTTGTTTTATTTCTTTTTCGCAATAATCACGGCTCGATAGACTTCCGCTTTAGCATTACTTACTATTATATTATATAACATATTTAGAAAAGAACAGTCTGTTACACTTGGTATCAGAGCCAACGTTATTCGAACAATCGGATCTTCTTATCCGATACTAGGAAACTTCGTGATAAATTACATTTTTGAAAAAAAAACATAGTATTTTAAATGAAATATTTTTTTTTATTATGTAAAAATGATGTGCTTATGTAATTTCATGGACATCTAATTTCAAAAGTCAAGCTATTTCTACAAGCAAAATCCAAAAACTCTTCTAACCCTCTCATAAATCTTAAACTAAACTTTTCTTTTTTTCGTCTGTTGTGCATCCAACTTCTTTCTTGACTAACATTCATTTTTAACACTTATATATGATAATAATATAATTATTCTAATATGAATTATTAAAGCAAATTAATGACAATAAGAATATATAAAACAATTTATATAAATGAAAAAACAAATAAATTATATACTAAATTTTACAAGAAGGAAATCACTAACCACAAATCCATCACAGCTCCGTTGTATGGCGTCATAATGAATACTATGAAGTGTTGTCGGGGTTTATATGAATTAGGATGTTTAGTGTCTAACCAACCACTTTTGCTGTTTTTCAATTCAGCTTTGGAAGAGATTGGGAAAAAGAACTTGTTGCAGTTTTCTGGTTACCTAATTCACTAATCCCGTCGTGAATTGTGAATTGTGAATTAAGACAAGCTAATTACGAGCAGTTTTTGGCAAAAATGTGAATTAAGAAAGAGAATTAGATTGAGAATTATGCAAGCTTATTTCTGTTGCAATGAATATCTTGGTTTATTGACTTCCCTCAAAGACTTAGCTCTTCTAATTTTTCGTGAGCTGTAGCGTTAAAAATAAAACAAAAATAATGGCTATGTATGATTCGGTTCCTCTATAGTCCATGAACCTTAATGCGATTCTCTTCCTTCCCTAAAAATATGGCAATTTTATACACAAATGAGTACTTATATTAATTTTTCTGAATTGAAAAAGAAGTATGTACTCTTGAAACTGTCATTATAAGACATTGGCATTAGCTTTTTCTCATTACACACTAGCTTTTGTGCAGGGGGCTATTGAATCACAGTCAGATGCTTTTGACCCATTGATCAAGTAGCGGAAGTTAAACCATGTGCCTTCCGATAGTGTGAGTAAGGTTAAGTTTGTGCAGATTATGAGATATGTTCGCGTTTTCTCATCTCCTTCAGTCCTTGTTCTATGTAATTTTGTTTCCAAAGAAGATTTACATCTTTTTAGTCGATGATGATTAAATGTGGCAGTGGAAGGATATATGTGATGTTGCTTTGATAATTAGATACTACAGTCAGCAGTAAAATTTTCTGATCAATTACTCCTTTGTCATGTGCAGTGTTCCTGTATTCTTCATTTTGATGGAGCTACAAAAGGAAATCCTGGTCCTGCTGGTGCCGGAGTTGTGCTTCGAAATTCTGATGGAGCCTTGGTAAGTTGGTATGGATTAAAATGGCCTAATTATAAATTTTTGATTTCTCAGTTTTTGGTTGTTTGGTTGTTCAAACTTCAACGTGAGAATCCATACAGATATGTAGAATTCGTCAAGGCTTGGGAGTTGCTACCTGTAATGCTGCTGAATATCATGCCATTATTTTAGGGTTAAAGAAAGCTCTTGAGATGAGTTATACAAGTATCCAAGCGCCAGATGACAGCAAACTTGTCGGCATGCAGGTTACCTTTTGAATTCTATATGTAATTTTAGCCTTATTCCCTGTTTTCACGGAGGTGTTTATATTATTACCCTTTTGCATTAGGGAGTACTTCTGCTTAATTTTTAGAAGCTAGTCTTTTAGGTCAGTACTCCTATTGAGTTTGAGAAGTAAGTAAATCCTAATTGTAATACAGGTGGATCGTGAGAGTTTTAAGAGTTCATTTTAAAGAGTACTATGATGCTTACGATTAGTTTTATGAATTATTAACTAGTTAGTTGTGTTGTACTTTGTTGACCGTGCTGTAATTTGGGATTTATGTTAGCATTAGATCTTAAGATTTTAGTTGTGTGTGTGATGGTAATACCTTTATCTCTGATTTTATTTTCGCATTTTATTTATTAAAAGTAATTTTTATTTTTTAAGCTTCTAAATTGGCGGTGTTACACTTTACGTTATTGATATGTGAAGATTAGAATGTTGATACTTTTTATGGGTTCTCTCGTGATTGAAAAGCGAAAGCATGGATGTTAATCTGTCCTCAATGTGATAACTTGTGCCTTACCTTGAGTTATGGAAAATCACATTATTGTTGCTGTGTGAACTTCTATGTCATGTTTGGTTGTAGGTACTAAATGGTGGTAATGAAATTGATAGTATAAATATTCATGAATTTAACCCAGTCATTATCATGGTAATGAAACATTGATTATTAAAAAAATTTTGTTCATAATATTCCATCATTAACTATTACCACATCTCCAAATGTTAATACATTGGAATAAATTTTGTGAAGAAAAGTGAGATGATTGAAGTAGAATAAGCATGGTCATTAAACTTGTTAAGATATCTTCTCACCAAAATTACACTACTTTTTCAATACCATTTCAAATTCCACCATTTAATACCGACTACCAAACAGGCAGTTAAAGCTTTGATATGAAAATTGTTAATGGATTGCTATGAAAATCACCTTATGAGATAAAACCATAGCCAATTTTTATGTTTACTCGGAAACTGTTTATTTGACATTTTAATCTATGTACTGCAATTGCTCACCTCTTAAATACGGAACTCAATGTTGCTGAAACATATCCATGCAATATTCTGATTTTAGCTTATTTTGTTACTTCTATTAATTTGGGAGTTCACAATGCAGCTTTTGGGTTTATATAAAGTCAATGGAAAGATGTCTCCCTTCCATGAAGAGAACTTGAAACTAAAGGAAAAGTTTTCTTCTTTCCAGATCACTTATGTTTTAAGGGTGAGTATACTTCTATCAACGCCTTAGAACCTTAGGATCCTCTGTCTTGTGACATTTGCTATATCTAT
This sequence comes from Amaranthus tricolor, assembly GCF_026212465.1. Taxonomy (NCBI): domain Eukaryota; kingdom Viridiplantae; phylum Streptophyta; class Magnoliopsida; order Caryophyllales; family Amaranthaceae; genus Amaranthus; species Amaranthus tricolor. The sequence continues at coordinate 21,858,895 of NC_080062.1, read as the reverse complement.
TCTTTGTTAGATGTTGTGTACGCTTAGCTTAAATGGTTAGTTTTAATGCTCTAACTCTCAACCAGCCAGGGATCATTAGTGAGGTGATGGTGTTGGATGGTGCGACCAGGATTTTACCATCAACATTTAACGCTTGTTTTAACTTTCATGCCCTTTTATGTAATTACTCGATAATTTAAATACTTGCAAGATGTAAACTCGGATGCTAATGCACAAGCAAACTTTGCTGTCTCTCTTGCTGGTGAGTAGAATTCTCCTTTATTTAACCTAATATTATGGTCCCATTTACTCTTGAAATTTTCTTCGTCTGTTGTAGATGGTGAAGTATAGGAGGTTTTTCAGTAGCTAAACTACTGCAGTGTACAACATTCTTTTTGTTACATTCTAGTGAAAATGAGCCAAATTCGCCTTTGTGGCAACATTTCTCCAAATAGGCAAAGATCTGTCAGCATTTGCAACCCTCCGAGTCTGACATTTAACCAAGTTTGGTGTAGGAAAACAAAGCCTGATACTCGAAAGGAATTATAGGTGTCGTAAAGATTTCAGTACTATAGTGGATAGTTTGTTCTTGGGTTACTTTTGGAGTTCATAAAACACTAAAATCTCCCCTTTTATTAGGATATACAAGGCTAATAACCCATCCCTACATGTTTTCCTAAAAATGCTTTGTATATGAGCTAGATTTTGTTAGATCAGTATCATGTTCGACTGTAACTATGTTCAAGGAGTGAAAGACACAAATAATACCAATCGTGGTACCTTGAACGACTGACCACATTGTGCTCTCGTATTTGTCGATGTAGTTGCTTATTTTGGATTGTAATTTGAAGGGTGTAACGAGCTGGAACTTTTCGAAGATGATCGGATTCGATTACATAAGCCCACAATCCAAAGTGGTTGTGGTGGTTATAAGATACAAACCTTTAGTATTAGAAAAAGTCTTATCAAACATCAGCTGGTCTTGGACGAGACGGTCTCAATATGAGAGGGATAGTTCAATCAACTCAACTATAAATTTTTTTAATATGCGCTCAGTAGTTGATCTATTTAAGGTCATAATTGATACATTTAAGGTTAAAATTAAATTTTTTTTATAAGTTATAACTGATCATAATTAATCACTTTAATGTTTAAATTGATCATTTTTAGATCAAAATTGAATTTTTTTATAACAAAGAAGCCATGAAGGTCATTTCCAAGAGCATTTATTGAATCAATTGGTAAACATAATTCGAAATCCACACTTCCGCCACCTCCACGTCCAGGGTAAGAAATTATTACACCTACAACTTTATTTCTAAGTCCATTATGAACAGAAAATTGTTAGGAGAAGAACGGTATCACTATTATTGATCGATAATTAAAGAGTACAAGTACTCTTATGTTTCATTATTCCATTAGAACCATCTTGTTGGATCGAATAAGAGTACTTATAATGGGCAATGTTTTAATGCTATTATTGATAATTTTATACCATTCATTTGTTGTTTGAAATTCAAATATAGAATAATACCATTAAATTACCCCCATTATGAAATTGTGAAAAAAAATCATATTTAGATATAAATTGCTCAGTTTAACGTCAAAATTGATTAATTTTAGGTCAAAATTGAAATTTTTTATTTTAGTTGATCTATTTAAGGTTTATTTTAAGTTAAAATTGATATGTTTAAGGACAAAATTGATATATTTAATGTCAAAATTGATAAATGCCCATAAAATGGGAAAAATAAGGGAAAACATGTGAGATTGTTACATACGCAAATTGGGCTGACCGTAATTGACAGTCTCATAATGAGATCGTCTCTTCTAAGTTTTTGTGACCAAACATATAAAAAAAAATCATCAAACTCAATTAATTATTTTTAAAACACATTACTTTCCAAAGTATGAAACTGCTTTAACATGAGATGAGTTTTTATAAATAATTTGTTTAATTAATCACTTTAAAAGTATAAGCAATCAATTTAAGATTGTGAGTAATCACTTTAGTATTATAAAAAATTATGTTAATGATCATTTTTAAGTCATTAAGTATATATTAAGTTACTTCAATAAATATAGTGTTATTTAAGAATTTGTGAATCTACAATAATCTAAAATCAATTTGAAATTGGTAATGACCTGATCTGTAAATAATGAACGGATCAACAAAATCGTATTTTAATGCAACTGTGGAAGTACACCAAGACACACAAAAGTGACAAAACAAAACCCCTTTTAAATTTTAAATGGTAATGGAGGTTAGAAGGGGTTTTGTTTTAACCAATAGCTTCTATTCCGAGGTGGTTGCTATGTGCTTGATGAAGCTTCTCAACAAGTGGGACAAGATAACCATGTATTTTACCAGTCCAGACTCTGCAGCAAAACCTGTGACATTTCTCGATAGTATGGATGGAATGCAAGCTGCCTGAACGACAAGGTAAAAAATCCAGTAAGTCGGTTGATAACATGGTGCAAATAGTACCATCCAGTCATCCCCACAATGACCCCAACGCCTTATAGAGGATTTTCTACCTGATGACATACAGGAATAGAGTGCAGACACCCTTCAGCAAACAAATATAAAGGCCATTTGTTGCAAAATCCTTTAATCAGTTGCTATTTCAAAACAGAGTAGAAGACAGCCGAAAAAATTCCTTAGTCTACTCTAAATCTCCAATTTACTTCATTAGTTTTCCCTTACATTAAATTTGATAAAATACAAATTTCTAGATACAATAGAAACTAAATAAAATGTGTGTCAAAGCAATAACTCTGAGAAAGTTTCAAGAAAAGAAGGTGATTTAATATTAAACATAAAACCCACAAATTAGTCTCAACTCCACAAACCCACATCTACTCTCAAACCCAACTAAAAAAACCCCAAAACAATAGTCAAAAAATTCTAATTTCAAACTCAAGGTAAAAATTCCAAACAATTGAGTAAAACCCTAATTTCAAACTCAGATACACCGAGTGAATCCCATGAAACATTTTTGTTAGCAAAGAAGGTATCATTGTTATTTTGGTATGAAAAGCTTCAGAAGTTGAAGTTGTAAGGGTTTTAGCAGGATGAAAAAGAGAAATAAAATGCTTGTGAGGAAGAGTAGTAGAGAAAGAAATGAGTTTAATGGGAGGAGAGATGAGTGGAGGATTGAGATGAAGGGTGTTTGTAGAATTTGCAAAGTTGGAGCATTTTTAGGGGTTAGGTTTTCAATTCAACAACAATGGATCAATTACATTTAATAAAGCTTAATTATAATTTTATTAAGCTGATTGAGGTTATTAAGTAAGTTAATTCAAATAATATGATAATATTGACTCAAGTATTTCATTTGTTAATATTTTAAGACTGTCTTACGATGAAATGACCTTAATAGAATTTAATGGGTCAAAGCTAAAAATAAAACCCATTCTTTCCCCATCTAACCGACATACCCTTATTCCCTCATACAAAACCTACGGCTCCCAGTCCCTCTCTTTCCCTAACTCCCTCTTCTATCTCCCTTCTTCCTCCATTCTTTCCCCTCACAAGAAAAAGCTCCAACCGTCACCACCAGGCCAACCACCGCAGCCCGTGCATCGCCAGAAGGAGCCCAGCCGCAGCCCCACGCCAGCAGCCGCCTGCTTCCTTCTCCCTCTCCCACGAGCAACCGCAGCGGGCTAGCCTTCCCACGTGCTCCTGCCTGCATCAAGGCTGCAGACCACTTCAGCCGCCAGCATTAGAGGCTGGGACAGCCGGTTTTGGCCCCTTCTTCCAGCCAATTTTAGTCCTTTGCACCACCACGAGGACCACCATCTCTTGGTTCACTTCTTAGTCTCACTCTTTGTAAGCCATCTTTTCTTTTCTCTAATTAATTTTCTAGTTTTAATTGGAATTTTATTAAGTTTATGAGTTTGATATTGGTTTTGAGTTACTTTCATTGAATCTTTTGTGGGTAAGAGTTTAGTTGATGAATTGAACATATTTATGATTTAGGGTTTGAAGTGTGATTAGAAATTATGGGTTGTGTGTTGATTGTGTATTAATTTGGTTTAATCTTATCATGAGTAATTAATGGAAGGTGGTATGGAAATACTAATGGTGTTGATTATGTTGCAAAGCATCATTTTGGACTTGAAGCAATTGCAAGCTTAGTGTCGATTGAATTGGTTTGTTTTGAATGGATGTACATAAGTCGTTTGTCAAAATTAACTAAAATGTATATGGTAATTGCAAATCAGAAATTAAATAAGGATTATGAATTAGTTATTATAACTTAGCATATTTTGCTATCGGGGTATAACTTGAAATGGGAAATATGAATATGAATTCGAATATGAGATTGCCATAGATGAATTAAGTGTGATTATGATAACGAGCTTGGGATTTTGGTTACTTGGATGATGACGTATTTTGTTGGATTGGATTATAAGTTAAGCTTGTAGGATATGGTATATGATTTGTATTGATTTGGGGCTATTCTAATTAAAAGTTTTATTTGAATTTTAATCTTTACTATATTTAATAGTATGATTTAAGATTGATTTATGTTACTTGTTTGAATGTTAAAGTTATGCATGTTGATCACTGTTGGGTTTAAATTGGGGATTTTGTGACTCAAATTGAAGTTCAAGATTGAAAGTAGAAAGGTCCTTCAATGGTGATTTAGGTAACCCACAAACTATTCTATTTAAGTATTAATTAAATGTTTTAAAGTAGTTTAGTATTTGTGGATTCAATTTGGGTCTTTAATTCAAGTTTAAGTATTATCAACTTGAATTTAAGATGAGTATATGGATTCAATTAGTAATTGAGTTGTTTTTAATATTGATTAGAATTGGATATTTGGGTTATTTGGTTTCTAGTATAAAATTTAGTATTTAGATATCGAAATTTCAGCTCAGAAACTGAGCATTCTGTTTTGGCATTTTTAGGTCAGTTTTGATTGTTTCTAGGCTCTGGTGTCTTCATAAGATTTGTGGAGCTTCGAGTCGCGGTCGCGTGGGCACTTGAATCGTCCCAAAATGAGTTCGTATGAGAGAGTTATGTTCAAAATAGTGAAATACCAACAGGCTGTCATGGAAATCAATAATAAGCTTTCTGTTTTGCCATTTTTGAGGCCGTTATGATTGTTTTTGGGTTTTAGTGTCTGCATAAGAATAGTAGAGCTCTGAGTCATGGTCGCGTGGGCACTTGAATCACCCCAAAAGGAGTTCGTATGAGAGAGTTATGCCCAAAATACTAACAGGGTGCCTGAAAATCCGAAAATAGCATTTTGGATTTGCTTGTTTAGAATTAAAGTTGGGGTTCAAATTGAGTACTCCAAGTGTTTAGGATTATTATTTATCATCCGATTGAGTTTTATTGATTGATATTGTTGAGTTATGGGTTCTTATTTGATTAGTATGGGTAATTGGTTCTAGTATCAAATTTGAGAACATAAGTATCAATAGGGTATTTGATTAGTTGGTATTAGATGGATATGATAGTATTTGATTAGTTGGTATTAGGTGAATATGATATAAGTTGGGTATTTGGGATTTAAAATTGGGTAAACTCCATTGATAGTAACTCAAGTTTCTACATGTTGATGGTTGATGATGAATTGATTGGTATTTTAATTATTGATTGTTATTCATGGCATAGAAAGGTAACCTACAAGCAAACTACTATCTTATCTTTTAAATTTAATTTAAGTATTTCAAAGTTTAAGTTATATTTTATAAGGTGTGGTATTACTGCTACTGATATTTGAGCAAAATCGTATATTTATTGGTGTTCGAAAATTTGGATTTTGACTTTGTTTGACCTTGGTCCTAGTCCTTGATTAAATTATGTTTTGAATGTTCATATGTTTTTATATATGAGCTTTTAAATATTGTATTTATTTAAAGAGATTACAAAAGCATGTTTTGTATGTTACTAACTTATAAAATACGAGTCTTGAAATACTGTATTATGAAAATGAGGTATGATTGTTGATTTCAAAGAAAATCAATTGAATTATTGTTTTGTTTTATATTGAAATGTTCGACATTGAAAAATGTCCGTTTTTGGGAATTGGCAACGAATACTTATATCCGGATTATTGTGAAATCCTATAGCTTGATAGTAGGTAATGGTTATTCAGATTGGTCTCGAGCCCCCGATCCCGTTTTGTTCGTGATGACGATCACCCGTGTTCTCAAGATTTAGATCAAGCCTACTTTCTGACGGTCCATATATTCCCACGTTTTAAAGTGCTGTTAAATTATTGATTTAACATGAGTTTTGAATAAATACGTTTGGTACATAAAATTTTGTTTGTTTCGCAAATGATATCATATTTGTCATTTGCCGTATTGTTTCGCTATTGACTTGTAAAGTAATAGTAACTTGTAAAGTTATAGCCGTGTTTTGATTCGTTATGAACTAAAGGTTCATAGCCGTATTTATGTTGATACCAAACGGACTTTTAAAAGAGTTTTGATTTGGATAAAATAATGTTTATAAATGGTTACCAAGTGAACAAGGAATTTGATTGGAGATGTTTGTTAATGACTTGTATACAAATGTAATAGTTTGTTGGATTACTCAACAATTCAATTGTTGACAGTTTTTGATAGGGCCTATCTCTTACGGGGATAGATCCACTTTCAGATTGCCAACTTTAGTGCGGATGGATGTGCTGCTCATTTATGTGTCATGTGTTGCGATAGCAAGGACATCGTTTTCGGAAAATTAACTTATAATGATATTTTGACAAATCATGTGTTGTAAAAATTTTAAAAAAATTTAGATATTTTATAATGCATTAACTTAGTTTATAACTAGGTTGTAAGTAATTGTATTACAATTATGTAAAGGTTTTAAATACTCTGATATTGGTTGTTGCGGCTATCGAGCCACAGGTCGGATTCAGCCCAGACTTCTATAAGTCTTCCGCTGTGCTTTGTAGAAAATATTATTATATTGTTTACGCTGGTTTGGACTGTTTCAGTTTATGACTTTAGGTTTAGTCGGCTAAGATTCTTTTGCCGACAAAGCGCCACGTCACTGCCAAATGGTACATCCACTTGCCACATCAGGTCCCATGCGCCACCTCTGCTGCTTTCCTTTGCTGACATATCATGGACATTCAATGCAGCAAGTGTAAAGCACAAACACAATCGTCACTGCTGCTTCCAAATCCACTCCATTAAATGCAAACATTGTTCCCCTTCTTTCCTTTAGCTCAGCCATATCTTCTCTTCTCTCTTTTTCGCGATTTTTGGGCAGCTGGTCAGGCATACCTCCTCTGCAATTTTCACTCTTCAATCTTCATTCACTCTTAATCCTCCTGCACTTAATTCTTTCATTTTATACCCTTTACCTTTCTTTCTTTTTGCAGATCAAAACAAGACGAAGGTCTCAAATGGAGAAAGCGCCCATTAAAGAGCAACTTCAAGCGATTGTTAGGAGTAATGAAGGGAAGATGGCTCAGTTTCCACTCAAGTTCATTTTACCCTTCTCATTTTCTTTTTTTTTTTTTTGCAGATCAAACATCTTCTTTGCAGATCAAACCTGTTCTTCAAAATTCTAGGGTTTCTCCACAAACCCTTTTTGGTCTGATTTGATTGATTTTTGTTAATCATTTATTTGGGTTGATTTTGGGTTGATTTATATGAGTTGATTTATTTGGATTGCTATTTTCTATTTGGGTTGAATTCGATTTTTATAGAATTGATTAAAACCTAATTTTGTGGTGCTTCTGCTGTGCTTGTTCTGGGTTGAATTCGAATTTTTTAAAGCTACAAAGAGATAAATAAGGTAAGAGAGATTCCATTCCCAAAACAACTTCTTTCCTCAAAAAACAACCTAAAAAAGTTTCATCTCATTTTTGTGTGTTCTTTTACTCCTTTTTTCCCAAAACAAAACCCAATTATCAAAAGTTGAGATCTGGAACATTTTATTGCGTTTGTGTGTTCTTTCTACTCCTTTTTTCCCAAAACAAAACCAAATTATCAAATTTTGAGATCTGGAACATTTTATTGTTTACCCAGATGAATTTAATCAAAAAAAACCCACAAAAATGACGAAAATGGTGGTATTTTCAAAATACGGAGAATGTTCTTCCGGTAAAAACTTGGGCGGAAAGACGGTGATTGTTGAAATAAGATCAGACCAAGAAAGTAAACAACTTTAAACATGGGCTTTAATGAAAATTGCTCATCCTGGAGACCGTCTTCTTGCCCTTCATGTTCTTCATCACTCTTCTACTGGTTTGTCCAATATTTTTTTCCTGGATGAATTTAATTGACTTCTTTGATTTTTGATTTTTGAAATTTATCGTGTTTGAAATCATTGTGTTTGAAAATTGCTTAACTTACCTACATTTTTCTGGGTTTTGATTTTGGGTGTTTAAATTTATTGTGTGTTGATTTTTTTAGGTTTTTAAAATTTTTATTTTGAGTTTTTGAAAATTATTGTGGGCTAAATGTTTTTGTGGGTTTTAATTTAATTTTTGTGGGTTTCTTAGCAGGTGTTGAACGATGCTTCTTTCTTTGGTGAAGACATTTGATTTTACTCTTGCTGTTTACGAAGGCTTTTGTTATTTGAAGCAGGTAATTATATTTTTTTGTTATATTTTTGTTTTGTTTGAATTTTCTAAAATTGTGGTGACATGGCGCACAAGTTAATCAACTGTGAAATTTGTTGATTTTTTTTGGTGAATTTCCCATTTAATTTTTCTATTTATGAGTAGATTTGTTTGTTAGAACAATAATTAGGAGATAGCAGTACTAATTTTTAAAATCTTCTTTTGAGAGATTAAATGTTAAATTATCAAGCATTTATGAAAATTTACTTGAAATCTTGAATATTTTTCCTCTTTTGCATTATTTGCAACCTCAATATATGTTTGTTCATCACATTTTAGGAATTATATGTTAGGTGAGAATTATACATTAGATTACTAATCGCTCTTAATTTATACTTTATTCTTAATCTATAAGTTTAACCTAGGTTGCACTAAAACGGACACGGACACGACATGGGTACGGGAAAACACCACGAGGACACGAAAATGGTAATATAATAAATATATCAAATTAAAGATAATTTTACAATCTTTTATTTGATATATGTAAATAAACACTTTAAAAACATAAAACTCACATAAAATGCAAATAAGTACCAAATAAACAACATGAAGATTTAAAAATAGTCATACTAGACATTGCATGAATCAGAGCAACTAGCCCCACTACTAGACATGATTGAACTCTTCAAATTCAAACAACCACAATTAAAGATTTAAAAATTAAGATTAACAAATAACACATTAACAATATAACATTAACAAATAACAATTAACAAATATTCAAAGAGGATATACCAAAAAAATCAAGAACAACATTTCAAGTTTTCAAAATTCAAATTACAAACACATTAACAATTTAACATTAACAAATAACAAATAACAAATATTCAAAGAGGATATACAAAAAAATCAAGAACAACATTTCAACTTTTCAAAATTCAAATTACAATTTACAAACACATTAACCATTTAACATTAACAAATTTTCAATCACTCAAACAACATAAACAAAAAAAAATCATGAAACAACATTCTAACAAAATTCAAAAATCAAGATTTAAAAATAAATATTAAAACAAGTCAACAAGATTAAAAATTTAAGATTAACACTAAGATTAAAGATTAAAACAAGATTAATATTAGGATTTAGTATAAAGACTGAAAGTACCTTAAACAAAATCAAAAATTTCGATTTTTAGGGATTTTTCGAGTTCGAGTGTTCGACTGTGTTCTATTCGAACAACCCACAGGGCAGCAGCAGTGCAGCACCGAGTTCAAGTGTTCGTCTGTGATGGAGGAGCAGCCGGCGGTGGCGTGGTGCGGTAGTGCGGCAGCGACAGTGGAGGTGGAGGAGGAGTTGTGTAGAGTTTTTAGGGTTAGACTTTAGAGTGAAAGAGAGCTGAGAGGAGTGAGAGCAAGAGAGGGGTTAGAGTGAAATTGTGAAAGGCCCTGTTTTCGATTTTTTTTCTTTTTTTTTTTTTAGAAAAAAAAGAAAACACGTGTCCTTGCCGTGTCCTTTAGTGTCCTTGCCGTGTCCACGTGTCCGGAAAATTATTAAAATATTGGACACTTCATTTGGCGTGTCGGACACGGATTTTCGCGTGTTCGTGTCTGACACGTGTCTGACACGCGACACGCAGGTTCAGGGGCGTGTCCGTGCTTCAGAGAGTTTAACTTAACTCAAGTGGGATCTTGTTTCATTCGTCTCAATACAAAGATTATTAATATCAACTTTTCATAATTTTTAATTTTGCACAATTAAAGATGATAAATGTTAAAATATGGCCTCGATAAGTGAAAAAGGTAAATGAGACAAGTAGATTGAATAGAAGGGAGTATATAATAGGAGTATTAGATTTACTAAAATATCAATAAGTCTACATTTTCCCCGGTCAGTTAAAAGGTAGATTAAAAATTCATACTATTTTGTTCAATGCTTGCTAAATTAGTCCACCAAATTTTCCCTAAATGATCAACGATATTACGAACTCAATCAAAATCACACATTCTTTAATCTTGGAGTATTACTGTATGCCCCTCTTACTCCCTTCTCACTTCTTTTAATTTTTCCCCTTTCTAAGAATTCTAGAGTTTCATCAATTTTCCCTCCCTTAAATTTCTTCAGTCTCAGGTATTTAGATTCTCTTAACTTCATTTTTAATATTACTGTACGCGATTGAATGTGAAGGGTTTCATATGATAGCTTATTAGTATCTTTTAAGGTCTTTTTTCTTTTTTTTTTTTTCAGTTTCTTTCTGTTTAAATATTCGTAAATTTAAAGGTATAATTTACTTATGGAGAATATATTTGGGATTTTAATTTTTTGCGACACTCGTTTTAATTTCTTTCAGTTTCTTTCTGTTGAAATATTCGAAAATTTTTTTTCAGTTTATTTCGGTTTAAGCATGGGCTTCTTGCTTCATAGCAAAATAAATTGGAGAGCATTCGTACCTGGAAATAAGCAAGATGATCTGTGCATTAGTATTCAATTTGTGCCGCTAAAAACGCAAGTAGTCGGACGATTACCTATATCATTAGCAAAATAGTAGTATTATGATGTTCAGAAAAGTTGCAAGAACTGCTCTTATATGTGCTAAACTCTTGAATAATTCATTAGAAGTTCTAACAAAAATTCCTTGTACAGTTGTGTACACGTTGGCGCAAGATGACTACACAAGTATAAACTATCTACAACTGAAAACTTCTTTGCCTCACATCCTAGTTCCTGAATTCTCCAAAAATTGTCCAATTGGTATATATATGTATGTATATGGTAATAATGTTATATATTGCAGCATATGGCTTGCCCGTCAGTTTGCAGTCTTTCCCACAAGCAAATCAGTTGTTTAGGAGATTGATAATGGGCAGTATAATAATCATCAATGCAGCCGGACTGATGAAAACGCGAGTTGTACACATATTCCACTGGCCTCGACATAATTTTCTTTTATTATGTATTTATTAATCTAGGACACTTCATAATCACCTGAGATTAGGGATGGCAATGGGTATTGGACCCGACCCAGATCCGTGGATCCGTATTTGTTTTCACGGATTTGGGTCCTAAAAATATAGACCCGTCGGATCCGGATCTGAGAAAAATACCCAAACTCGGACCCGCGGATCTGGAGGACCCGTTTTATTTTTTTTTATATCAAAAATATGTTAAAATACCTCCCTCATAGTCACTGCCTCATCACGACACACCCTCATCGATTCAGTCATCACATACTCCTCCCTTACTGCCTCTCACTCCCAGTCGACAGACTCGAGTACTCGACACTCGACATCCCGCGCCTAATTCCTGAAAAATGTGAAAGCTTTTTCAACTTTTTCAATCCGCCCCCAATTCCTGATGACGATGATGATATTGATGAAGAAGCAGTGACTTTGATTTTGAAGTTCTTTAATAATTTGAACCTCATGTAACTACCATTGACAATTACCAATTTGAAATATTGATATTTGATAGGCGGCAAAGCTTCAGAATCTGATGGAGCAAGATTATGAGATTGGGTAAGTTTTGATATGTAGTGTAATTGATGAATGGCGTGATAATCTCTTAGATTGACCATGCTTATTATTGTTGCTAACTACTCATTATGAATGTTCCCGATCATGATTCAGATTGACCATTCGAGACAAAATTATTCCTCATGCTGTATCATGGTTTACTGGAGAGGCAGCTAAGGGGGATGAATTTGATGATATAAATGATGATGGGGATGATGAAGAAGAGGAAGATGACGATGATGAAGACGAAGACGATTCAAAAACAAGTCAGACCCATTTTGGACCCAGATCCGGTACTGGATCCGCAGTATCTGCAGATCCAGACCGGGGTGTTGCAAAACTAGACCCGCGGATCCGAGTCCGGATCTGGATCCTGTTCTTGACAACGAATCTGGATCCGGGTTCACCTGGATCCGGTCCAGATCCGACCCGTTGCCATCCCTACCTGAGATCGATAGTTCAATACTAGTATTGCTAATTGTAGAGTTCTGAAATTATATAAGTACCGAGTATTTAAGTGTGTAGTGTATAAAGATTTTCTACTGTCAAACCCTGTTTTCTTCTGCTATTCTTTGACATTTTTCTATTCTTTTTTTGTTATCAGGATTCAAGTTTTCCTTGTTCATCCCTTAGTTGATTTAAGAAATAATGGATGATTCGCAATCTCAAATCGGTTCTAAAGACTTTAATACATATGAGAACATTGCTGCAAACCAAGAGCCATTTAAAATGTTCCTGAGAGACTACAGCGAAGTCTGTAATGTTGAAGAGTTTTTTAAAAAAAAGTTTAGAAGGAATTATTGCCAAGAAAAATGAGTCATTTATAAATCCATATAATGAATCTCGTGAGGAGAGAAATGTGAGGAGATTTTGCAATGGCTATCTAACTGTAGCCAAGAATATTATATTAAGAAGATTGGAAACATGGACTGAAAATGCTTGCTTGCTTTACTATCACTTGTCCAACGGACATGAATGGCCTATTGCTATTGAGGAAGAAGGGGCATTGGAAGGGTCATAGAATTCACATATCTCATGACTGTAAAGAAATGAAGACTGTGAAGGATACTGCAGAATTCAATTCTATCAACTATGAGGGTTGATGTTAATGATGATTTTGGTGATTGCTAATCGAACATTAAGCAAGTTTAATAAATAGATTAGTGCTTGTAACGAAGATATTGCATGTATTTTGCATTGAATAATTAAATACTTACTACTATAGCAAGAACAGTGAATAAGTAATGAATATTATGCTGCCCTACACTAGATTCTAGATGGGTTCCTACCCAATATTCTTATGAAAGAATGCACTATGATATATTTACAAAGATTATATGTTTTTGTTGTTCCTACCCAACCTTTGTAAATATATCATAGTGCATTCATTCATAAGAATATTGGGTAGGAACCCATCTAGAATCTAGTGTAGGGCAACATAATACTCATTACTTATTCACTGTTCTTGCTATAGTAGTAAGTATTTAATTATTCAATGCGAAATACACGCAATATCTTCGTTACAAGCACTAATCTATTTATTAAACTTGATTAATGTTCAATTAGAATTCACCAAAATCATCATTAACATCAATCCTCATAGTTGATAGAATTGAATTCTGCAATATCCTTCACAGTCTCCATTTCTTTACAGTCATGAGATATGTGAATTCTATGACCCTTCCAATGCCCCTTCTTCCTCAGTAGCAATAGGCCATTCATGTCCGTTGGACAAGTGATAGTAAAGCAAGCAAGCATTTTCAGTCCATGTTTCCAATCTTCTTAACGTAATATTCTTGGCTACAGTTAGATAGCCATTGCAAAATCTTCTCACATTTCTCTCCTTACGAGATTCGATCATATGGATTTAAGAATGACTCATTTTTCTTGGCAATAATTCCTTCTAAACTTTATTTTGAAAATTCTTCAGCCTTACAGACTTCGCTGTAGTCTCTCGGGAACATTTTAAATGCCTCTTGGTCTGCAGCAATGTTCTCATATGTATTAAAGTCTTTAGAACCGATTTGAGATTGCGAATCATCCATTATTTCTTAAATCAACAAAGAGATGAACAAGGAAAACTTGAATCCTGGTAACAAAAAAAGAATAGAAAAATATCAAAGAATAGTAGAAGAAAACAGGGTTTGACAGCACAAAATCTTTATACACTACACACTTAAATACTCAGTACTTATATAATTTCAAAATTCTACAATTAGCAATACCAGTATTGAACTATCGATCTCAGGTGATTATGAAGTGTCCTAGATCAATAAATACATAATCAATAAAAAAAAATTATGTCGAGGCCAGTGGAATATGTGTACAACTCGCGTTTTCATCAGTCCGGCTGCATTGATGATTATTATACTGCCCATTATCAATCTCCTAAACAACTGATTTGCTTGTGGGAAAGACTGCAAACTGAAGGGCAAGCCATATGCTGCAATCTATAACATTATTACCATATACATACATATATAATACCAATTGGACAATTTTTGGAGAATTCAGGAACTAGGATGTGAGGCAAAGAAGTTTTCAGTTGTAGATAGTTTATACTTGTGTAGTCATCTTGCGCCAACGTGTACACAACTGTACAAGGAATTTTTGTTAGAACTTCTAATGAATTATTCAAGAGTTTAGCACATATAAGAGCAGTTCTTGCAACTTTTCTGAACATCATAATACTACTATTTTGCTAATAGCACATATAAGAGCAGTTCTTGCAACTTCTAATGAATTATTCAAGATTTTAAAAATTAGTACTGCTATCTCCTAATTACTGTTCTAACTAACAAATCTACTCATAAATAGAGGAATTAAATGGGAAATTCACCAAAAAAATCAACAAATTTCACAGTTGATTAACTTGTGCGCCATGTCACCACAATTTTAGAAAATTCAAACAAAACAAAAATGTAACAAAAATATATAATTACCTACTTCAAATAAGAAAAGCATTCGTAAACAGCAAGAGTAAAATCAAATGTCTTCACCAAAGAAAGAAGCATCGATTGTTCAACACCTGCTAAGAAACTCACAAAAGTAGAATTAAAACCCAGGAAAATGCAAGTAAATTAAGCAAAAACATTTAGCCTACAATAATTTTCAAAAACTCAAAATAAAAATTTAAAAAACCCAGAAAAATGCAATTAAATTAATCAAAAAAAAAAATCAACACAATAAATTTAAACACCCAAAATCAAAACCCAGAAAAATGTAGGTAGGTTAAGCAATTTTCAAACACAATGATTTCAAACACGATAAATTTCAAAAATCCAAAATCAAAGAAGTCAATTAAATTCATCCAGGAAAAAAATATTGGACAAACCAGTAGATGAGTGATGAAAAACATGAAGGGCAAGAGGACGGTCTCCAGGATGAGCAATTTTCATTAAAGCCCATGTTTAAAGTTGTTTACTTTCTTGGTCTGATCTAATCCCAACAATCACCGTTTTTCCGCCGAAGTTTTTACCGGAAGAACATTCTCCGTATTTTTGAAAATACCACCATTTTCGTCATTTAATGGAGTGGATTTAGAAGCAGCAGTGACGATTGTGTTTGTGCTTTACACTTGCTGCATTGAATGTCCATGATCTATCAGCAAAGGAAAGCAGCAGAGGTGGTGCATGGGACCTGATGTGGCAAGTGGATGTACCATTTGGCAGTGACGTGGCACTTTGTTGGCAAAAGAATCTTAGCCGACTAAACCTAAAGTCATAAACCCTCTCACTTGCTTCCGTAGATCATCATCATTCATCACTTAACTAAACTTTGAATGAAATACTTCATCCATTGTTGTTGAATTGAAAACCTAACCCCTAAAAATGCTCCAACTTTGCAAATTCTACAAACACCCTTCATTTCTGTCACCCTTATTTCTCAATCCTCCACTCATCTCTCCTCCCATTAAACTCATTTCTTTCTCTACTACTCTTCCTCACAAGCATTCTATTTCTCTTTTTCATCCTGCTAACACCCTTGCAACTTCAAGTTCTGAAGCTTTTCATACCAAAAATAACGATGATACCTTCTTTGCTAACAAAAATGTTTCATGGGATTCACTCGGTGTATCTGAAAAACTCTTTCATTCTCTCTTTAATGCTGGCTTTTCTAAACCTTCCTTAATTCAGGTATTGGTGTTTTCCTCGGTTCTTTTTAAAGATGTAATAGAACTATAGAAGTATAAATTTTATTTTTGGGTGTTTGGGAAATTATATTTTCTGATGTGGGTTTTTCTTAGTTTTTTTTTTTGGACTTGTTACCTTGATATTAAAAAGATTGAATCTTTACTGGGACTTTTTAGCAAGTTTGATTTTTTTTAGTTTTTTCTAATTATTCTTGAAGTTTGAAATGATTGAACCATTGCTGGGATTTATTAGAATTTTTTGACTATTGTTTTAGGGTTTTTTTAGTTGGGTTTGTGGAGTTGAGACTAATTTGTGGGTTTTATGTTTAATATTAAATCACCTTCTTTTCTTGAAACTTTCTCAGAGTTATTGCTTTGACACACATTTTATTTAGTTTCTGTTGTATCTAGAAATTTGTATTTTATCAATTTTTTTAATGTAAGGGAAAACTAATGAAGTACATTGGAGATGTGGAGTAGACTAAGGAATTTTTTCGGCTGTCTTCTACTCTGTTTTGAAATAGCAACTGATTAAAGGATTTTGCAACAAATGGCCTTTATATTTGTTTGCTGAAGGGTGTCTGCACTCTATTCCTGTATGTCATCAGGTAGAAAATCCTCTGTAAGGCGTTGGGGTCATTGTGGGGATGACTGGATGGTACTATTTGCACCATGTTATCAACCGACTTATTGGATTTTACCTTGTCGTTCAGGCAGCTTGCATTCCATCTATCGGGAAATGATACAGGTTTTGCTGCAGAGACCGGAAGTGGTAAAATACATGGTTATCTTGTCCCACGTGTTGAGAAGCTTCATCAAGCACATAGCAACCACCCCGGGATAGAAGCTATTGGTTATAGAAAAAGCCAGTACTCTCAGATGTCTCTTATTCTATGTCCTAATGTTATGTTGTGTGAGCAAGTGGTTCGTATGGCTAACTCTGTGCGGTGATAATGGTGAACCTCTACTTAGAGCAGCTGCTGTATGTGGGAAGCAGGGATGGCCCCATAAATAGCTTTGTTGACATGATTAAATTTTGGATTTATAGAAATCCATAAAATTCTATAGGATTGATATCTATTCTAGTGTCTGTCTAGTATTCTTCTTTTCCATGGACTTTGTACTACAACAAGAGAGGTAGATTGATATCTTAGAATTTTGCGACACTTACCAATTTGAAAATATATGAATTTGAGTCATACGTGTTCACCTGTTTATCCTGTCAAAAATAAATAAATAAATAAATATATATATATATATATATATATATATATATATATGTATATATATATATATATATACACACACACACGATGACCAAAATACCCGCACACCACATTCCTAACCATCGGACCATACAACACTCCTATGACACCCCCTCAATCAAAGAAGGAGGTGATCGGACATTGAGATTGGACCGAAACTCATCAAATAAAACCCGAGGCAAGCCTTTCATAAATATGTCTGCAATATTAAAATGAGAGGTGACATGTAACACCCGGGCTTGACCAGGAGCCACCTTCTCACGAACAAATTGAATATCCAACTCAATATGTTTAGTGTGCTGGTGCTGGATAGGATTTCCCGAAAGATAAATGGCACTAACATTATCACAGTAGACTAAGGAAGCTCTAGGAGAAGATTACGAAGCCAATTAGTCTCGGCAACCACATTGGCAACGACACGATACTCAGCCTTCGTACTAGAACAAGAAATAGTAGATTGTCTCTTTGTGGACCATGAAATCAAGTTATCACCAAGATACACACAATATCCAGACGTGGACCGTCTAGTATCAGGACAAATAGCCCAATCCGCATCAGTATAACACACTAAGGATGATGACGAAGTAGCGGTAAGATGAAGACCCAATTGTATAGTACCCTAACATATCGAATAATACGCTTCAAAGCATGGAAATGATGTTTCCTAGGATCATGCATATGGAGACAGATTTGCTGCACAGCATAAGATATATCCGGACGAGTGAAGGTTAGATACTGAAGAGCTTCGATAAGACTTCGATAAAGGGTCGCATCAAAAACTAGAGAGCTCCTCGTTAAGTTTGCGTGCAATATCCACTAGGGTATTAGAAGGCTTACATGATGACATACCAACCCACTCAATTATATCAGTAGCATACTTATCCTAAGAAAAAAAAAACCATTTGTAGTACGAGTAACTTTAATACCCAAAAAATAATGAAGAAGGCCCAGTTCCTTCATAACAAACTCAGAAGACAAAAGAGATGATATTTTGTCGGAGAGACTCAAATGAAGCAGTCAACACAATATCATCAACATATAGCAACAGAAAAGCAATGTCCTTACCACTACGGTAAATAAACAAAGAGGTATGTAACACCCCGAGATTTTCTGACGTCATTAATTAATATTTTAATGACTTTTGGGTATTTTATAATTATATTAAATTAATTTAGAAATAGTTTTAATAAATCCCTTTTATATACGAATTTAAATATTAACATATAATTATATTAAAAAAATACATTTGTGACCTCTAAAATAAAGAGGTTCGAATAAAAAATTATTATTTTATTTATACGTGTGAGTACACAAAGGTGAGTCTCTCAGTTGAGCCTCGCAAGAAAATGAATCTAGATTAAATAAATAAATAAATAAATAAACATAATAATAATAATAATAATAATAATAATAATAATAATAATAACCATGATAAAAGGGCATGAAACCCTCGATGCCCCAAAAACAAGCTGTTAGCCCTCCTTCCTTCTCCCTCTTCCTCTTCTCCCTGTGACACGATATTCCCTCAAAGCCTCACTGCTGAGCCTCCACAGCCACCAAGGACAGCAGTCGGCAGCACCTTCCCTTTCCTTGCAGCTGGCAGCGACCGTGACTCACCCCAAGCAGCTGGCAACGACTGTGACTCACCCAAGCAGCTTGCAGAGACTCACCTAAGCAGCAGGCGGCAGCAGCTGCGTTTCTTGGAGGTTCCCACAGCAGCAGCCGTGTCTGGCACACCACAGGCTGTCCACCTTCGTGCTCCACCACCACCACAACACCACCTATACCCTCACCCTTTTCTAGTTTCTCCATTGTGAGCCATCTCTTCTCTTTTCTCTAATTAATTTCTAGTTTTATTTGAAGTTTTATGAAGTTTATGAGTGAGGTGTTGATTTTTGTGTTATCTTCATTGAATCTTTTTGTGGGTAAGAATTTAATTGATGAATTAAACATGTTTATGACTTAGGGTTTGAAGTGTGATTGAAATTATGGGTTGTGTGTTGATTTTGTATTAGTTTCTTTGAATCTTAGTATGGGTAGTGATTAAATATGTTATCTTTGAACACGAAACGATTAGGGCTTGAATTTAGAGATGAAATTACTAATATGTGTGTTTTATACTATATGTTGGTGATGATTGATTAAATAACTTTAAAAGTTGTTTTAAGATTTGGTCGATTGGTTATTATTGTGAATAATTAGTAATGGTGATGATGTTAGTTGACTATGAAAGTGATTTCGATTGATTAAATTGGGAATAATAGTTACTAATTGCTGTGGTTTGATTGTTGTGAATTACAAATACCCTTATTAGGTTGTTATTGAAGTTATAGATACATGATATTAGTAAGCCAAGAGCATAATGTCAACTTATCGTTGATGGTTACTAAAGTAATTTGTCGTGTTGTTTTGACTATATTTCTTAATAGCTTTGGAGAATGTAACAAATGATATCGCAATACAATAACTCTAAGATTTGCCTTATCGTTATATTAATGTTATATTAAAATTGTAAAATTTAATTGTGATTAGTTATTTTGGGTAACGCGAGCCGATATGCTCAAAATTAGTTAATGTAAAGAAACGATTCACACATACTTCTACTTTAAATTGATGGAAAGACTTATGTTGCGTTGAGTTGATGATTTTGACTTGTATTGAATGAGTTGTGTGCGTGCTAAAGTGATCGGAAACTCATGTTGAATGGGTGATGGCAGTTACTTGGATATTTAGTTTGGTATGTTAAAGTAGTTAAGGGAACTTATTAGTTCTACTCATAACTTGGATATTTCGCAAGAGGAAAGTGGAGCCTTAGTTGGGGTGATTTTGTGACTTTTGATCGTGCAGTGACGATTACAGCTACGTTAATAACCCTTATATGCAATTTTCTTTAAGACATTATTGTTTATTTTGATAGTATGCATTGTATCGAAACTATGAAGTACTAGTGAATACACTTTATATGAAGAGCTATCGACTATGAAGTCCTTGCGCTTAGAATAGTTTAGAGAATGAGAGTGTTGATAGAAGGCGGGAACCACCCCCTTATTTATTTAAAGAATTAGATTATGCCTTAATTGGAGTTAGAATGACTCCGTTATAGGTGAATTTCATATTCTATTGAGTGGCTCAGTGGGTTTTGGCGCACTGCTATCCCAGGGCGCTCATTAATAGTTGAGAGTGGAAGTTATTCCCATCTGATAAGGTACTAGATTATGATTAGCTGGCGTGACTCAACTGGATTATGTCCGGTTGTTTTATTAGTCCCCTAGGTGAGGTTCGACGGGACCACCGTAAGGGGGGTATGAGCATGCTTGGGTCATTGGGCGCCGGGTGGCCGATAACGCCACTTAACCGAGGTGTTACCATGCGGGCCTTGCAAACCCCAATATGGTGGCCTCTTCACTGGTTTAGTACCCCAGTGTGTTAGTTTTTTTCCCGAAGGTAGGACCCGAGAGGGTTAGTTGGAGGGGGCATGAGCTCATACTTTGCCATGGGCGCCGGGTGGCCGATAACGCCCTTGGCCGTGTCACTATGCCAGGAAGTAGAGAAAAGATCCACTGATAGAAAACTATTTAGTGATAGAAAGTTTATTCTTTGATCGAAAAGTATTTAATGATAGAAGGTTCATTCTTTGGTAGAAAGCTTACGCGTTGATAGAACGTTTACTCTTTGATAGAATAATTACTCATTGATAGAA
Source organism: Amaranthus tricolor (assembly GCF_026212465.1). Taxonomy (NCBI): domain Eukaryota; kingdom Viridiplantae; phylum Streptophyta; class Magnoliopsida; order Caryophyllales; family Amaranthaceae; genus Amaranthus; species Amaranthus tricolor. Next base: position 21,837,760 of record NC_080062.1, on the reverse strand, counting down.
CATCTACTTATTGATAGAATAGTTTATGCTAGTGAGAAGTGTGCCTAAGTTAAGTTACCTCAAGGGTATTACGGACTATGATCACACTTACCTTAAGATAGACAAGCTCTATAAGGTCATGTGTTAGGTACTCTGTTAATGCCTTGGTCGAGTTAAACTATGCGTGTTTTGCAAGAGTTTATGTTTGAAAAGAGGAGCGTGAAGACCTGCATTCTACCCAAGAGCACATGGTTCGGGTTGGAAAGCACGTAATGAAATTAAGAAGTATAAGTGGCCGATAAACGGTTACTATCTGTGCTTGCGTTTTATGAAATCATCTTATGTTTTTTTTATGATATAATGCTATCTAGTAGTTGGCCTTATTATATTTGATGCTAGTTACTGACGTGTACGTGTTTGTGTTTATGTTTGTTTGTTGATGACTTTCTATGATTGTCCTGCTATGACACATTGGCCTTTGGTCTAATGTCGAGTAGCAGGGGGATCATAGACAAGCGTAGCAGGTACTGGAGCTTCTTTTGCATTGCATTGCATTGCATTTGGGAAGAGTGATGAGAGCGAAGCATTCCCTGTGTCATACCGCTACCTTTTGATTTTGTAGTTTTTGTTATCTTTTGTAAACCTTGGTTGTATATGTTTTGTTATGAGGCTTTGCGTCCTCCCTCGCATATTTGTATTTCTGTTGCGTAGTTTATAACTCTGTATGGTTTTGAGGAGTTAAGTCTTTTTAAAACGCAAACGTCGACACTGGAACCACGATCCATGCTTGGCATGTTGATTTGAGAAGTCGGCGACGAATTATTCCGCCGTGACATAGTTTTGATAGGCCGTTGGTGCCTTTACTTTATTAGTTTCTGAATTAACTTTTGTTTTTCTACAAAGGCGCACAGTTTTAAGGCAGATGCTGCCAAAATTTCTACTCACCTTTTTAGAGTTAATATTTAACGTTTATCTAAATTCTATTCCTTTTCTTTTATGTAACACCCGAATTTCCTCCTGTCCTTTACGGTTTTGGTTTCGTTAAGGGGTCGGAAATTCTGGGGTGTTACAAGGTATCATAGAGACTATTAAAAAACCCTATCGAGTAAACATACTCAGCAAAATGCTGATACTAAGCACGTGGAGCCTGTTTTGAGCCATACAAAGATCTCTTTAGTCGGCACACATAATCGGGATGTTGATAATCACGAAACCCCTTAGGTTGATGCATATACACTGTTTCGGCAAACTACCATGTAAAAAAGCATTTTTGACATCTAACTGATAAATAGACCAGAACCGAGATAAGGCCAGGCTCAGAACAACCCGTATCGCAGTCGGTTTTACAACCGGAGTAAATGTCTCGAGACAATCCACACCAACTTGTTGAGAACTGCCATCACCTACAAGACGAGCCTTATACCTTGCAAAAGATCTGTCAGAATTGGTTTTATGGCAAAAAATCCACATACAACGAATAATATTGACTCTTGATGGACGAGGAACCAATTCCTATGTATCATTATGAATAAGAGCAGTATATTCTTCTTGCATAGCCACTTTCCAATGAGGATCCGATAGAGCCTCTTTTGCATTGTGTGGGACAAGGGAAAGTGTGGTGACCACAGAAAGATTAAGAGGTTTTCGAGGTTTGAATATGCCATGTTGGGAATGAGTGGTCATAGAATGTCTAGGCAAGGCCGGCTGAGGATGGGGAGAAGAGGAGAGGCAACCTAGAGTGACAGTAGCGACATGAGAGCCTATATCACGTGGGTGATTGGCCGAAGCCAGATGTAGAGGCTGGGACGAAGAATTAGACTGAAAAGAAGGAAGAGGCATGCTAACTTCATCAATCGAGGAATAGACTTGGACAGACTCACCTTCACGAGGTACTTGTGAAACAGATTGCCTAGAATGAGAAGATGGAAATTAAAGTTCTGGAACATTGGGCTGAGGATTAACCATTGGATATAATCCAAGAGGATAATGTGAGTCCAGAAATTCATATTTTGAGGGCATGGCCGATTTAAGCTTGACAAATGGAAATTCTGTCTCATGAAATTGAACATGAAGGGAAATAAAAATGCGATTAGTCGATAGATCCAAACATTTATACCCCCGATGATTGGATGGATAACCCAAGAACACACATGGAGTAGAGCGTGCTTGCAACTTATTGATAGTAGTTGATGGAAAAAGAGGATAACTGTAACATCCTCATAATAGGTCGGACTTTTGAAAACACCTTTAATGAAAAACATGAGCCAAAACCTACTCATGGAGTGTTACCGCCACATCTATTTCTAATAAAATAAATGTAAGGCTTAACGACTAAGAAATAACTTAATAATTTTAAATCCAACAAAGGATCTTACAACAAAAGAAAAGACTGAAACGTAATTTGTGTGCATATAAAATTTAAACAACCTAAGGTAAAATTTAAACTGAAATACGACTCTAGTAAAAGCTATATTTCTAAGTGATCCTCACTCCGCGATTCCCATGCAATCAATAACCTGTAACATAAGAATGCAAGAAAAACAAGGGAAAAACTCCCAAAATTAGAAAAATTGAGTAATTCCAACTCCATCCCGTAAGACGATTGAGTTTGAAAATGATTTAAGAAAATACAATATAATCAAATTGGAAATAATTTTAGAAAATAACATATAGCTGAGTTTAATAGAAAACAATTTGAGAAAATAATATATATAATATCACATAAACCAATTTATTAATTTGATAATTAATAATGACAAACACATAATCAATTTTAAATTTGAGGGAACGAGAACGCCAGTAGGCCGAGGCTTTACCCCTATACCTACTTCATCAAGAGGTCGTCACCCCAAATAATTCAAGGCCAGCAGAGTAGTCTCAGGGAACCCTAGTGTGCACACCCCTTCTACTTGGATCACAACAAATAGAAGGAAGACCAAACATCGTATCAAGTATCAGAAATTATAATACCTGTCGGCAGCTATACTAACTAAACAGGACAACCTGTTCATCACCGTTATACTTGGATCACAACAAATATAAGAGCTTCGTTTCCCTCATGTTACACTTTACGTGATTTAATATATTTTAATAATTAGTCGCGAGCACACAAACATGCAATCAAACATATATTATACATTTTATTTTATGATCATAAATTTTTCCCAATAAATATATATATCTCAGGAATATCCAACTGAAATCTTCATTTTCCAAATCACCATTCTAACATCAATTGGTGGCAATAGGAATTAATATCATAAATATTTCTCTTCCAAATAAATTGTATCAAATTTCGTTATCAAAATAATAATATAAATTTTATCGAAATAATAATTATAAATTCAACTTTGACAAAAAAAATAATAGTAAATATAGTTTGAGAATATATAAAACATAACATCATATAAAATAATGTCATATAAAATCATGCATCCTATTAAACACATTAATTATCACTTAGCACATAATACTAACGGGATAGTCCTAATTAGATGGACATTGAGAATTACCTTGTCACGTGATCCTAGACAACGTACGCTCCTAATAATCTCGGTCTAAGAATTTACTGTCGTTAATATCGAAATCTTGCGTTTTCTTGACTTGAAATTTAAGCAAATGGGAGATGGAGGAAGAGTTTGTAGGAGAAAAAAGAAGTGTGAGTAATAATATGAATGAAATTAACGGTAATCGGTTTAATTTATAATAGTTATGTGAGGTTGGTTATAAGATTTAGAGGTAAAAGTGGGAAGTTATTGTTAATGGGGAGTTATGTTTTCTTATTTATTTTTTTTTTTTCTGAAATTTATTTATTTATTTATTATTATTATTATTTAAAAAAAACGGTTGTTACATACACTCCCCCTTAAAACAAAAGTTCGTCCTCGAACTTAAAGTTAACTACTGAAGTTTTAAAAGAATATTGAATGGTTTAACTACTGAAGTTTTAAAAGAATATTGAATGGTTTGATAGACTCGCATCACCCCCCTATTTAAAAAGTTTCGTCCTCGAAACTCAACGTACCTGTTCGAAAAGTTCGGGGTATCGCTTTCTCATGTCAACTTCGGTTTCCCATGTAGCTTCTTCGGTTTGCTGGTTCGTCCATAATATCTTGACCAACTTAATTTCTTTGTTCCGGGTACATCTTGTTTTGGTATCAAGGATTTTTATTGGTTTTTCTTCAAAGGTAAGGGTTTCATCAAGTTCAATGGTTTCAGGTTGTATGATATGGGAAGGGTCATGGACATATTTTCGGAGTTGGGATACATGGAAAACATTGTGGACTTTAGCTAGGTTCATAGGTAGGGCTAATCTATAGGCTACTTCCCCAATTCGTTCCAATATTTCATAAGGACCTATAAAACGAGGACTCAATTTACCCTTCTTACCAAATCTCATGACACCCTTGGTTGGTGACACTTTGAGCAAAACTTGTTCACCTACTTCAAACTCTAATGCCCTCCTCTTTTTGTCTGCATACGACTTCTGACGATCTTGCGCTTCCCTCATGCGTTCTTGGATCATTCTTACTTTCTTTATAGTCTCCTCAATCATGTCTGGTCATAATCCCAACGACTCATTAACTTCATTCCAACATATAGGACTCCTACACTTTCTTCCATATAAGGCTTCGTAAGGTGTCATTCCTATGCTAGAATGAAAACTATTATTGTAAGAAAACTCTACATACATCAAATTATCCTCCCAAGATCCACCAAAATCCATAACACATGCTCTTAACAAATCCTCAAGAGTCTGAATCGTTCTCTCTGTTTGACCATCTGTTGCTGGATGAAATGCAGTAATGAACTTTAGTATCGTGCCCACTGCTTCTTGTAGCATCTTTCAAAATTTGGACAGAAATCTCGAATCTCTATCCGATACAATGTCCTTAGGCATACCATGCAATCTCACTACCTCTTGAAAATACGCGTATGCCATTTGTTGCATTGTCCAAGTATTCTTCATAGCTATAAACCTTGCTGTTTTTGTTAATCGATCCACTATCACCCATATGGCATTCTTCCCTGTTTTTGACTTTGGCAATCCTACTAGAAAGTCCATTGAAATCGACTCCATTTCCATCCAGGTACTTCTAATGGTTGCAATTTTCCCCCCGGCTTCATATGTTGAATTTTCACCTTTCATCACTTTCGAACTCAGGTGCTTGACCATCCTCCTTCAACTTCTTCAATTTAGTTAACCAGTTATCCGTAACTTGCTTTACTCTAATTTCTTCAAAAATATCGGATCCAATCGTCATTCCATTCAATTGAGTACCCACATATCCATACTCTACCACTTCTAAGTTCATCCTACGAATCTCTTCACACAACTCATCTGCTAAAATTAATGCATTTATTGTATGACTTGACTTCCTACTCAGAGCATCAGCTACCTTGTTTGCCTTTCCCTCACAATACTTCAAGTCTAGATCATTAATCATTAATGAGTTCTAACCATCGTCTTTGTCTCAGATTCAACTCCTTTTGAGTGTACAAGAACCTCAAACTCTTGTGATCAGTATAAATCTTGCACTTTACTCCAAATAAATAATGTCTCCAAATTTTCAATGCAAAGACTACAGCTCCCAATTCTAAGTCATGTGTGGGGTAATTCTTCTCATGCGGCTTAAGTTGTCGTGAAGCAAATGCTACTACTTTCCATCTTGCATCAACACACAACCTAGTCCATTCTTAGATGCATCTGTATAAACCTCATATTCTCCACTTTCATTTGGTAAGGTCAGCACAGGTGCAGAGGTAAGCCTTGATTTCAACTCTTGGAATGCCGCTTCACACTTCTCATTCCATCTTGCGTTTTCTTGACTTGAATTTTAAGCAAATGGGAGATGGAGGAAGAGTTTGAAGGAGAAAAAAGAAGTGTGAGTAATAATGTGAATGAAATTAAAGGTAATCGGTTTAATTTATAATAGTTATGTGAGGTTGGTTATAAGATTTAGAGGGAAAAGTGGGAAATTATTGTTAATGGGGAGTTAAGTTTTCTTATTTATTTATTTTTTTCTGAAATTTATTTATTTATTATTATTATTATTATTATTATTATTATTATTATTATTATTATTTAAAAAAACGGTTGTTACAATAACACAAACACCCGAACACACGAAGATGATCAAACGATGGATTTTGATGATACAAGACTTGAGTGGGGGAGAAATCTTGTAGTAATTTAGTTGGAAGACTATTGTGAAGATAGGTCACCATGGCCAATGCATGATGCCAAAAGGTAGAGGGCACTGAAGCATGGAGTAAGAGAGTACGAATTATGTTATTGATTGTTTGGATTTTACGCTCGGCCTTTCCATTTTGCGATGAGGTGTGTGGACATGAAAAACGAAATTCCATCCCATGTTGTTTGCAAAAATTATGAAATGCATTATTGTTATATTCTCAACCATTATCACATTCTAAACTTTTAATTTTACATTCAAATTGTGTGGAAACATAAGTGTAAAATTTTTAAAACAACTCAAAAGACATTTGATTTTTTAGCAATGGGGGTGGTCCACAAGAAATAGAGTAATCATCCAACAATAGAAGATAATATGAATTACCTGCCGAACTAATAATGGGAGAAGTCCTCAAGTCACTATGAACAATATCAAAAGGAGACATAGTAAAAGAAGTAGATTCATAAAATCGCAAACGAATGTGTTTTCCAAGAACACAAGATTGACAAAGCTTTTTGTTCATAGAATTATTACAAAAAATGAATTTATTTTTCCTAAGAGAATGAAAAACATTGGTGCCAGGATGTCCTAAATGATCATGCCATAAGGTTCGTGATAAAGCGGCAAATGACGATTGAGATGTATGTGAGGATGTGTTCATGAGTGGGTAGAGCTTAATAAACTTACTTAAT
>NC_080062.1:21664404-21811904 GCF_026212465.1 Amaranthus tricolor | reverse complement strand
TTTTGCAAAATACCCCATTCTTTCAACAAGGAACACACATGATCACTTAAATGAACTCCTGTATGAGGGGGAGGCATATAACAAAAATTCAACAACTTCTTTTTTAAGACCCAATTATCATCAACATAATGTGTAGTTAAAATGATATATCCATCTGAGGTTATTGAACTCCAACAATCAAAAGTAAGGCAAATTCTACTACTAATTGAACCTAACAAAAACTTCAAATTCTCCTTCTCCCTTTCATACATCTTAACAACATCAGACTTAGATGTATTACGTGAAATTGTTTTAGTTGTAGGATTCAAATAACTAAATAATCTCCTAATCCCTTCATATTCAATAAATTGGAAAGGGAGATCATATCTTACTATTGCAAGAGCTAATAGTTCACGAAAAACAGCAACATTAAATGTAGGCAATTTATTTGCTAAACCAGTTGTGAAATTCTTCAATTTCATTTGACCAACATCACGAAATGTCCTCATTTTACAATTTTTTATATGATGAATTAAATTTTCTATCCCCATTTTACTATCTGCCTTAAACGTTTTTTCACATTTTTACATTTACATAACATATTTCCTTCATTAGTTTCATCCACAAATTCAAAGTTCACCCAAACACCTGATGTAAGTCTACGTTGTCGTTTAAAATTCTTGCCAGTTATATGAATCGTTTTGTTACCTTTGTTTTAAAGATCCTTCTTATTCATTGTGTCACTACTTTTAACCTCCACCAGATCTTCTTCTGAGTCAACTTGAACATGTTCAGATTCAATGATATCAATTACCTAAGAAATACAATAAATAGTTTAAACTTCTAAACAAAACAGTTCTGAATTTATTCTGAATTTACTAACATAACAGATTATGACAAAACAGATTCAATGGTATTTTTACTAATACAAATAATCAAATATACAATATGACAAAACAAATATACAATGGTATCCATCTTTTTGCCATAAACACGAACATAACAGATTATTTTTACTCTTCTGTTTCTTATCTTTTTTATTTCACTTTTTTTGTCAATCACTTTTTTATTCTCATTTCTCATTTGTAATTGAAATATAAGGACGTATAGAAAAATAAGACAATTTAGGATCATGAAATCAGTTGACCCATTTAATTAACCCATTTAATTAACTGGGTCAAAAATCTCAACCCAAATTCGCTAATTTCAAATCGGTTTCAGATCAGGTTAGCAGGTCGGATTAGCTTTTATCAGCCCGTGAGTCTCTCGCTCTATGTTTTTAGAATTACAAAACCAAAACCCAGATATCGGTAACCACACACGACCGGAGGACCCACACCACTTCACCACCCACTCCTCGCCGGCATCTCTTAACAGTCGCTACTCATTGCTGGAACGCCCCTGGACTTCGCTGTTCGCCAGTTCGCAAATCCCTAAATCGCTGAAACCTAGTTCGAAAATCCCTAAATCGCAAGGCCACTTCTGCCTGCTGCTACCGTGAAGTCAAGGCCACTAGTTATCGTTTGATTGGAATCTGGGTATCGAGTCGCCGGCCTTTCTCGCTGAGACGCTGACTTGTTGGACTGATAAACTAATTCTTTTTTGGTAAGCCTTATTTGCTGTTATTCTTTTTTTTTTTCGCTTAAGGCCTGAAATGTTTTAGCTAGTTAAGTAATAATTAAACTAATTCACATGTTTCAACCTTAAAGGACTTGTTTTTATCTGTCGTGAAATTACCAATTGATGTTGATTTGCTAACTAATAAATCAGTGTAACGATGTTGAGTTTTGCTATCAATTGTTGTAGTTGACTGATTGTACGTTTGATTCATTGGCTTTGATTTCGTGTTAGTATGCATTTAAGGGTTTGTCTTGGTTTGGGTGGTTTTATTGATGATTTGAAGGCTCAAGTTGTGTGAGTTGAGTATCGTGTTTTGGCTTCATTTTGTGGCCTGGTTTTGAGTAATTTTCTAGGGAAATGGAAATATAGTTCGTGTTTCTTCTAATAAACCCAATGCTTTAGAAGTGATTTTTTAGCTTATATTCATATTCTTGAATTTTTCCTTTGTAGACATTGAAGGCAAAATGCATATAAAAGAGTTGGAAATCGATACAGATGGTGTACCCATTCAAGATTTGAAAACCCCAAGAATACCAGCTCTTTATGGGGAAGTTGAAGGCCTATGTATTGATGATGAAATTAATGATTTAGATGAGGGTGATGATGAAGAACAAGTCCCTGTAACATTGGGTTTTGCTGAAAAGCCTAAACATAGCTGGTTGCTTAACCGTCAATTGTTCCCTAGCAAGGCTGGTGGAGTTCCGGTGTGCCTTGATCTTTCAAGAATGTTTATCAATTGATTTTTTTTTACTGTTGTGCTTATTCTGATGTTAATATATGTCCTTGTTCGCAGGCTTGGCTGGATCCTGTGAATTTACCAACAGGAAAGGCTAGTCTATGTGATATTTGCAGGGAACCTTTGCAGTTCTTACTTCAGGTTTCTGTCTTACATTATCTGTGTGAAATGTGGTGCTAGAAGTTGTGTTTTCTTTATAGGTTTGATAAATTGCGCCCGCATTCTGCTCAAATCGTCCTTTCTAATTAATAATAAATGTATATTTGCGTAGTCCTGCTTCAAACGTTGTAAGAGAAAATTTTGTGTCCTATTTCAAAGTGCAAGGGATTGTATGGCACAATTCCCCTCTGAGCTTGTTCGCACTGCTAGATGTTGATCTGAGCATGTTGTGCTACTTTTATTCTACTTTTATTTACAAGCACAATTGCATGTAGTTTTTCCCCGCTAAAATTTTTCCTAGATTTGTTTATTCCTATATTGTCAATTGATATATTTTTCTGAATCCTATTTTCTTATTATGGATGGACACAGGTTTATGCTCCTATCAATGAGAAGGAATCGACATTTCATCGAACTTTATTTGCATTTATCTGCCCTTCCATGACCTGTCTTCTCAGAGATCAACATGAGCAATGGAAACGTGGACCACAAAAGCCATCTCGGAGGTATGTCTTGATTTGTCATTAAATTGTTGACATCTCTTCTGCATAGCTGATTTTCCCCCTAGACCAAACATTTTGTTCATGCGCAATGGGGCAAGTGATCTTTTCTTTTTTTTTTTTTTGAAAAAAATTGAGGTTTAGCCTACAGATTCTATTACAAGGAAACATGATTCTCAAAAACTATGTTATCCACTGTTATGATGATGAATTTATTAAAAACTTAGTGATAGAATTGATGTTCTTCTTTACCGTTGAAGTCCCTGTCTAAAGTTCTATTGGACGTGATCTGTCATTTTAGCATCCTTTGGTCGTTATTACAGTCGTGGTCGAAATAGCATTAATATGTTTTATTATTTATTAGTTTCTTAATGATTCTAAGTTTATGAATGGTATATTGCTGCCGAACGATTCCATTCGGTCCATAATCTTCCATATTCTAAATCAGCTTTGTTACTAAATTTTCTCCTAGGCTCCAACTAATCACCTAAACACAAAAGCTACCAAATGCTCTCTGTTTATTGCATGAGATTGTATCTAAAGAGAGCCAAGAAGAATCTGAGCATTAAACCCGAAACCCCTTAATGACCCTGTCATCTTCAACCTATATTCAATCCGTTTTTTTCTTAGTCATCTATATATTTTATCGTGAAGGTGAAAATGTTGTCTTAGTTGATTTAGTCTATGAGTAGAAAGGATGTTGTTAATACTCATGGAGTTTGTAACAGATCAGCCGGATCCGTTACCGAAATTGGATAAAATGGACACTTCGAGTCTACCCACTAAGGACTAATTCTTATTATTCACTATTCAAAAGCAAATCATTTATTACAAGGGTGGCTCTTTATATAGCCTAAGCCCCAAGAGACAACTAAAAAATAACAACTAATCTAATTGGCACAATACAAAGACTAATAATATTGAAAAGACGATAATGCCCTTGGACCCTTTACCCAAGTCATTACATTATCGACTGCCTGAAGTTCCACCTTGTCCTCAAGGTCGATAAAAATTAGCTTTGTGTCCAGTAGGTTGTCCTTGAACGTGAGCCATTCACCATTATTGTATTCAGTTCCAACTCCAACATTTTGAGATCGAAAATTTTGAAGAGATGGGTTAAAGGAGTGAGTGGGCCGATAAAAAAAATGAAGTTGAGGTATGTTTAAATGGGCTGGAAGTCTTGCAATTTCTTGAGCTTAAGAGTTGGGTCATTCTCACCATAAATTGAAGGAGTGAAAAATAATCCCAACCCAAATCTGTCTTGATGATGTCGACAATGATGATGTCAGCAGTGATATCATCATCTTGGAACACTAAATGACCCTTCATATCTCTTGGCTGAATTCCCTATATTTTTTTAAATTCCATTACTCACCTTCCGTTTCAGGACTATCAAAACAATCTTCCTTCCTCCCCAATTTCTTCCACTCGCTGCTAGCCGGCCTCCACGATCTCCAGGTGAACCCTCCATTTCCGGCATCGTCTGCGTCCTCCCGTCGCCGGAAAATCTTCCTCGTTTCCCGGCTGCCTCCTCTGTACCCCACTTTCTCTCTCCTTTAATTAGCTCATTCTCTTCAAAACCTAGAAACGTAAGGAAGGCCATCGTACTCTCACGTCGCCCGCCGTCTTCTTTTTCTTCTACCCTCTTCATGCCGCCGGCGAATTCCCCATGATTTTCTGTGTAGTTAAGCCCCTTACACCCGCCTTTGCATTCGCCTCCCTTCCCTTCTCTCTTCTTTCTCTCCCCCAAATCCACAGTGTCTACCCTCGCCATTGATTTCATCGCCTTCCAGCGACTTCCGTCCAACTTCCCAGAACCACTACCTGATCTGACTATCTTCCCGTTTTCAGCCATCGAGTTCTCCACCTCATCAGCAAAGATCGACCCTCCATTCAAACTTGGGTTTTGTTGTCGACTCAGATCTAAGATCTTTCCCCTATTGAATTTTGTGGACTTACCTGGATTTAGTTTCAAGATTATTAGGATAGACAAACAATTCTCCTTTTTCTTGCGTTTCTTCCATGGTACCCATTTATTCACACCTTTCCCCGGACTTCCCCACACGGGCCTCCGCTCGCGACCATGAGTCTTTTCTTTGTTTCTTTTTTGAGCCTTCTTTCTGTTTACCCTTCCTTCCTTGGTATGATTCCCCATGATTTTTGTTTTTTTCTTTATTTTATTTTTTTCCAAATAGCTTATGTCTTCCTTTTTGTTTTTGACATTTTCTTTATGTTTCTTTCCTATTTTGCTTAACTTCACCTCTTCCTTTTCCACCACCTTTGGGTACTCTTCTTGGCATTTCTCTTTATGGACTGTTATGTGTTCCTCACATATATCCTTAATTTCTCCTTTAAATTTCAAATATGTTTTACCTTCAATCTCTTCATTAAACCCTGAACTTCACAAATGGTGTTTTCTTCAATACAGGAAACATGGTCTTTGTAGTCTTGAAACATCTCGACCAATTCTTTCATATCTTCAAAGTTTTCCCGCATTTGTTTGCGTAACGCTATAGTCAACTGGTTATATTGTTTCAACAACTTCAAGTAGTCTATCTCCCATACTATGCCGTCACCGGCGATTTTTCTGTCACTGGAATTGTACCGCTCTGATACCATTGTAACGGATCAGCCGGACTCGTTACCGATAAAATGGACACTTTGAGTCCGCCCACTAACTCCCAACGGACCAATTCTTATTATTCACTATTCAAAAGCCAATCATTTATTACAAGGGCGACTCTTTATATAGCCTAAGCCCCAAGAGACAACTAAAAAATAACTAATCTAATTGACACAAACAAAGACTAATAATAGTGAAAAGATGATAATGCCCTTGGACCCTTTACCCAAGTCATTACAGAGTTCTAGAAGAATATGCTTCTTTTTTCTTGGTAATATTACCAGTTAGTGACTTTAGGAGGTAATGAAACAACTTATGTGGGTATTTCTCTTTTTGTATGAGAGCATAATGATTATGACTTATGATTGAACTCACCTACCACTAGAAAATATGGTTGTTGATGCCTATGATCTTTCATGAGGTATATGATGGATCCCATGTAGATGAATTAATAAAGGAGATAAATACCGGTGTCATTGTAGATTTGATTTTGAATTAAGAATTCTCTCTCGTCTTTGATTGCTTATGTTGTCTAGTAGTAGAAGTTAGAAGGAACAATAGAAGTTTGATGCAATGAAACAATGAATCTCTTGCATGAACCTAATACTCAATTTGGCAAGTTGGGTGCTGCCTCCTCTAAGGATATCTTGTTGAAAGGAGAAAAATTTACACAACACCCGAAGTTGCGTGGGAGTTTACACGGCACTCAAAGCTGTGTGGTATATCTTGTGTACTATTTTTTCTGTGTTCTTGAATTGTTCTTAATGAGAGGCTGGAGGCATTACAGCTTCATAGTTCATACGCTTGACTAAAAACCGTTCTATGAAATCTTTTCATTTCGATACTAGTAACAGACAAATATTCTTAACTCTTCAACGACCACTGATTAAACACATTCCCTATTGCATCTCTTCAATAACACCGACGTTTCCTTCTTCTCGAGAGTTAAACTTAAAAGTAACATATGCTCGGTGAAAGCTACTTCTTTGAATGATTTTCAAAGTCAATAGCTTGCTTCTGATTTATGGAACTTCTGTCACTTTTATGTTAAAACTGTCTCTTGGCATCTACAATCACCTTCAGTAGTCACTGACTCGTTACCTCCCATCTTAGAACCACTGTGTACAACAAGCAGGGTTTCTTATTAATTTATTATTCACCTTTAGAATTTTCAAAACTATAACATTAACTTTTTAATTATATACTTTTATACTGTGTTATTTTGTTTCATTATAATTTTTTCATGAACGTTTCACCATTGACCTCTAATGCTTGGACAACTGTAATTTTTGTTTCTAGTGTGAAGGTCTTCCGCTATCAACTTCCACACACTAATACGTTTTACTCAAGTGAGCCGCCAAGATATGATGGTACTGCCAGACCTTTGAGCGTTGGAGGTATCTTGCTATATCAGTTTTTCTTAACAAAACTCTTTTTGTGGTTGTACAGTGTTGCTTATGGCTCCTGTAATGCTCCAAATACTAGATGCATTGATTTGAGGAGGTGACTAGAGTGAGCCTAAGTCTATATCACTGAATATCTATATAAATATTTTAAATTTTTAGTAAACCATGTTGAAGCAGTGAAGTACCTGATTTGAAGTAGTGTAGTAGTTTTTTTATGTACTTTTTTTGATTGATTGCTTGTGATTTACCTCTAAATGATTATAAGGTTAGGCTTTGATTTTTATGGTTTTCTATCTAATTAGGATGACATTTTTCATGAATAAAGGCTTGTTCTCCCAATACCAAATTATTTACGTGGTTGTTTTAGTTCTTCTCCAATAAGCTTATTTATGTTCAGGATTTCTCATCAGTCAACCTCAGTATTTTTCATTGCCTAGTAAGTTCAAATAAGTTAAGCTTAGTTCTAATAAAATTGCAGAGAACACTATCAAGAGTTTATCTCTAACATGTTAGTGGAATAATGTTTCATGTTACTCTATTTCAAGTTTGTTTAGTGGCCTGTCATTGTGAATTTTTTTTTCAGTTCCACTTTGTGCTTGGTGTGGCACATGGAAGGGAGATAAATTATGTAGTGGCTGCAAAAGTGCCCGTTACTGCTCAGAGAAACATCAGGCAATGGAAGCTTTATCTCTTGTGAAATTGCGTGACGTTTGAAGCTAACCATTTCTAACAATGTCCTTTAAAAAATTGTAGGTATTACATTGGCGTGCAAATCATAAACTGAAATGTCAACAGTCAAGTCTCCTCTTCAAGTCATCTAATGATGTCTCTCCAAGTGAGATCTTTGAAGGTTTGTCTTATATGTGATATCATATTGTTCATTAGCATAATAGGCTTTATCTAGTTTGATATGAGTCCATTTTGTTTTGTACAACCTCTTTGTAACAAATTCTGAAGTTGCCATTCCATATAGTGCTGTTCTAATATGTAATTTAAATTGATGCCGCGAAAGCCGTTATTCAACCATATTAGCTCCGCCATTATTAAGTTTATGATCTATTTTTTAAACTGAATAAGATTCTGAATATTTTGAGCTCATTGCTTAATAGATGTATGAAATCTCAATTTATGATGATAAAATGGATGTTTCCTATAATTTCGTGACCAATACTGAAGTCGCAATAGGGTTATAGGTTTTGGTCCTTGATAATGTGTAGTTTCTTCACAGTTTCTTGATCAATAAGATAGAATATTGGGGTGGATTGTTTGGGATTTGGGAGCTCCAACCTATTCCCTTCATCCCAATAGTCGAGTCTATTAAAAAATGGCTTCTGAATTAGGGTTAAAATCCCTGTAATTGTGAGTTTTATCTAAATATAATTATTTTGCTGAATGAGTCTGTTTACATTTATTCTGTTTACTGAACAGTAGCAAGCAAAACCCTCTGGCCTGAGTTTGAGATCATAAATGAGGATGAAAGTGAATATTCAATTACTGATACCGATGAACATTCCGAGTCATTAATTACAAGGCAACAAATCGATGAATCAGTCAACTCAATCATGGAAAATTTTGAGGTCTGAGTTCATGTGTATGCTTTCAACTCATTCATAGGTGCTTGTTTCCTGGAATCATTTTTTATGGTTTCTAAACAGGGTGATGATGATCGACAGAGCTGGGCAACATTTCAAGAGCACATTGCCAAAGCCCCTGAGCAAATTTTGAGGTAATCAAACATCCATGGTTATTTCCAGTGTTTCTACTTCTGAATACATTTGAGTGTTTTGCCATACTTGATTCTTTTGATTTTGAACAATAATTGTAGTCTCAAGTTAGAAATTAAGTTTGTCTGAAAATTCTGCTAGTTTTTTGTAGGTCATTGTAGATTGTGATAGTGTAACTTCTCTTGGAAGGGTATTTAGGAAAGTATGATGTAAAACTATCCTTTACAAGAACTTTTTTTTTTCTCAAAAACTCCTGTTTACTTTTTTCCCAAAGAACTATCTTTTAGTTTTTTTCTCGAAAAACTACCTTTTACAACAAGTTCCTTTTCAAATAGTACCAGACGCTCTTCATTATGTTTGACTGTTTATTTGGTGATTGAGAATAACTGTCGCACAGGATTGTAGGTGGGATAGAGCTGTCAGTTCAGGTGTGCAAATCAGGTCTGATCTTGGCGATTGGCTCGTTCCAGTTACCATATTCTTAAATTTTGTTTCGGTTGGGTTTTAGGTCAGGCTGGCTTGGTTTTTGTGAGCAATTTGAGGGGGGAAAGTGTTAGGGAGGCTTGTAGGTGGTGTTTGAACCTTTGGTTTCTGTGAACTGTTGGGAGTACAACTTTTGTGTAAAAACTTGTGAGGCTTATCTTAATCAAAATTAGATTAGTCTTAAAGTACGGCAATTGCAGGGATTCACTGAAAGTTTTATGCTCAAGGGTATTTTGGTATGCAATTAACGATTTTTTTTTTTTTTTCATAATAATTTTTAGCAAGTTTTGGGTTAATTCTTCAGTCATACGTAGTTTTTTCTTTTCAACTGATACGAAAAGGTTTGTCTGTTAAATCTCTTATGGTAGGTTGACTTTAATGTATGTTTTTTATGTCATCCTCTTGCAAGTTTCACTACATATACTTGTATAGCTGACTGATACTAGCATTTTCTATCATCATACTTTTGAGAGTTTTTCCTTTTGTTTCCGGTGACAATTCTTACAAATTTAAATTTTCATTTGGCCAAAATAGATATTCAAGAGACGAAAAGGCCAAACCATTGTGGCCTACATCAAGTGGCCGACCATCCAAAGCCGATATACCCAATTGCTCATCTTGTAATGGTCCAGTGAAATTTGAGTTTCAGGTGTGTCAGATTCAATCCTAACTAGCTAGTCTATTATGTTTTCTACTATTATGTAATTCTTTTGACAAAATGGAAAGTGTTTTCATGTTATTAGATCTTGCCTCAACTGCTTTACTACTTTGATGTGGAAAATGATGTGAACTCACTCGACTGGGCAACAATCGTGGTGTACACTTGTGTAGACTCGTGCGAAGGAAGCTTGCCGTGCAAAGAAGAGTTTGTTTGGGTTCAACTTAACTCGCAGTCTTCCGTAGGCACTTGATTATCGAAGTTCATCTGCATATGCTCATCGGTACCTGTTTTAAACAATTTTGTCTCGTCTACTATTGTTAAGTTATTTGGACTGATTCTTAGGTGTATTTGAATCGAGTCTAAAAAAGAATTTTGGAGTGGGTTTAATCAAAAAGTGTACCAGTTTGGAATGAGTCATAAATTTTGTTAGTTTGAGTTGTGTAATAGATTTTGTTAGGGATAGATGGGTGTCTTAGACGATGACTACCTAAGTAACTTATGTAGGTGTCATGATCTCATCTATTAATTAATATGTTTATCAATTTGTATTGCTTAATTTGTTGAATATATTATATTTCCACGTGTTTCAGTCAAATGTTATATTTGATTTTGTACATTTGCTCATAAAAAATTTAATCTTTAAAAATTCTAATTGTGTATAATTAAAAATTATAAAAAGTTAATGTTAATTAAATTTATATTGAGGTGAATCAAGCTGATATTAAAATATAAAGTAAAATTGATTGATGAATCGTCTTTAAAAAATAAGGCATTTGATTGGAAATATGTGCCAAGAACTAGATTTAAATTGGTGATCGGAGGGTTTCAATACTTTGCTCTATCAATTGAGCTAGGGATATTCTGGTGTGGTCAAAGATTTATAATTTTTTGGCTTTGCATTAAAATGGACTAAAGTGAAATACCTAATTATATCATTTGTAATTTTTATCTATGTGAAGTTGCACATGATATTTTGCTACTACAGTCATAACTTGGTTGACGTTCATGATAATCATTTTACCCTATGTGGATAAACTTGCATGAAAATAATTTAGTGAAAGGAATACCGTAAAAGTATATATTGAAGATAATTTGACAATTTACCTGCATATGAGTATATTTTTCTGATACGAAACAGAAAACATCAGGCAATATTAGTCTTAAGAAAATCACAATAAAGGAACAAATTAAGATTAGACATTAGCAATTGGTCTTCTGAGTGACAATCTCTTAGTGAGACTAATTCTCTAACGGCCCGTTTGGTTGATGGTAATGAAGTAATAGAAATGAAATGTTGTAATGGCAATAGTAATGAAGGAATGGATATGAGAATTGATAATGAAGATTCTTTTGTTTGGTGTGCATGATTAAAGAATGGTAATGGAAGATAATATTCCATTAATTGCATTTGGTTGTTAGTAATAAAAAATGGTAATGACTCTTAGTTTCATTATTGTATATTTGTATCTAAAAGCATTATTGTATCTAAATTATTTTATCTAATGATTCTTTTTTTAATAATAATAATTTTTTAGATAATTACATACATTACCCTTTTTTTCTTCATTATTTTTTTCTTCAGCTTGAAACAATATTACCTTATTTTATTACCACAGTAATACTTCATTACCATTACAGCCTAATACCAGGTTGTTTGATGGTAATAAAAATGGCCTTTTTTGCTAATTTCATTACCTTATTTTATTACCATCCATTACTATTGAAGGCATCCAAACAACCAAATTTTTTATTACTTAATTTTATTATCATTACCGCCCTCTAATACTATGTACCAAACAAGGGTAAGAGTTCAGCCCAATAATTTATTATAGTTTTATTTTAAGAAAAAAATAAAATATGGTTCTAAGGATTCAAAAAAGTAAACCAAAGCTAAAACATAACTTGACTTCCTTAAATAAATCAATTGAATTTCTCAATAAATCAGCTCTAATTTTAAAGTGTTCGCGCAAATATATCATCAAAAACATCATATTTTTAATTGAAAACTCAAAACATCAAAGAAAATAAATAACATAATATGGAAGAATTAGTTGATAAAATATCTACTTTGAATACAAAAACACCTATTTTGAGTCTTAAATAAACACTTTCATACTTGAAAAAGAACTGAAGTATTTGTATTAAAAAAAACATACTTTGGATCTTAAAGTACTAACTTTGAGTTTTTACATATGTTAGGATTTATAACACATACTAAAATTAATTCATTGATAAAAAAAATCATATGATATCTAGAGAAGAGTCAACAATAAGCAAATATAGAAAATTTGAAAAAAATAAGACTTTTTAATAACTTTATTCAAAAAAAGCTTCGTTTTAAATTTTTTCTCAAAATAAGCGTCTTTGGCTCCAAAGTTAGGTTTGGTGTATACTCACTGTTACTAACAACGGATTAAAAAAAATTGTCAAAAATTTAGTCAAGGGTATAGTGGTTGTTACTAACAGCGACTTAAAACCAAACCCATAACTTTCCATTTCTTTATTTCATATCCCAAATAGTTTTCTTCCTTAAGTCCTCAATAATAAGGCTACAAATTAATGCAGCAACAATTAACACTAAATTTAACCATTGCAAAATTGTAAAGAATTCAGTTTACCTTTCTTAAATTCCTCTAAATCTTCCTCAAATGGATCATCTTCTTCAATCTCCTCACTTCAATCTCCAACTGCAAATATGTGTTAGTAACTTCAAATGGATATCTTCTTCAATCTAAAATTATATTTGATTACAAAATCAGATAAATATTGATTTGTGAAATCTGTTTTGAATACCCTTTATATTTCAACAAGCATCATCCAGGATTATCATGTGGCATTACAAAAGACTAAAGCAAAGCAGCTCTTAAAACAACTTGCAGTTGGAGATTAAAGTGAGGAGATTGAAGAAGATGAACCATTTGAGGAAGATTTAGAGGAATTTAAGAAAGGTAAATTGAACTCTTTTACAATTTTGCAATGGTTAAGTTTAGTGTTAATTGTTGCTGCATTAATTTGTAGTCTTGTTATTGAGGATTTAAGAAAGAAAGCTATTTGGGATATGAAATTATGGAAATGGGAAGTAATGGGTTTGGTTTTAAGTCGCTGTTAGTAACAGTGACTTTACCCTTGACTAAATTTTTGACCATCTCTTTTAATTCGCTGATAGTAACAGCGACTTTACCCTTGACTAAATTTTTGACCATTTTTTTTAATTTGCTGTTAGTAACAGTGAGTATACACCAAGCCTAACTTTGGAGCCAAACACGGTTATTTTGGAAAAAAAGTTTAAATGAAGTTTATTTTTTTAATAAAGTTATAAAAAAGTCTTTTTTTTTTTCAATCCCTCAGCAAATATGTACTACCTTAAATTCTTTATAATTATCTCCTTTTCTTATTTAGTCAGTTCATCTTAATTGTCCTATTTTCATTTAAGTCATAGATTTTTTTTTTCAAATTGTCCTCATAAACTATTTATAATTACAAAAAATATCTTAATTCTTGTGCTCAATTCAAAGGAGACAATTATAGTGAATTGGAGGAAGTAAAATTTAAGATCAAATAATAATCCTAAATTAATAAAACCTCTATCATTGTAAATGATATCTGACACTTTTCCTTACTCTCATTTGCACACAATTTTCAATGAGACTACAAGAGAGTCTTTCATTCTAATGTAGTTCTCATACATTTGAATCAAATACAATTTTTGTGGATGGAAAATTGTTATATTCCTTAACACCACAAAGATCTTTTCTAATAATCAACTTTTACATAAAATTAAAATCATGATTTCAATCTCTCATATGCAAAGACATAAAAATCCAATAAATTAATAAAATAACTCATTAAATAGGTACAACTATTCTATAAAGAGATTATAAAATTTTTATTTTGAAAAAATAAAAATATTAGAATTAAGTAATTAAAGGACTAACCATCAGCCAAAAGGGTGATAGTACCTTAGTAGCTTCTATACAAGCAAAGAAAATTTAAGTTTGAGATTATAGAATAAAGGGGAGAAAGAAGAGGAAGAGGAGGTGGCGGCTATGATAGTACCTACTTTTAAGAACTTGTATGACACT
Source organism: Amaranthus tricolor (assembly GCF_026212465.1). Lineage (NCBI taxonomy): Eukaryota > Viridiplantae > Streptophyta > Magnoliopsida > Caryophyllales > Amaranthaceae > Amaranthus > Amaranthus tricolor. The sequence goes on along the minus strand of NC_080062.1, from coordinate 21,797,931 downwards.
TATTTTGAATCTTAAAGTCACCCACTTAGGATCTTAAAAGCACCTATTTTGGATTTTAAATTCCATAATTTGTTCGTACAACACCTACTTAGACTCTTAAAAAACCTACTTTCGATTTTAATACCCCAATATCTATTTATGTTATTAACTTTTAAGACACGTTATTTGAATCTCTAAATATTACAATGTCTATTTTATAACTTAATAAAAGTTAATACACCTATTTAGAATTTATAAAATATCTACTTTGAACATAAAACTTAAATTATTTTAAAAACATCTACGTTAAATCTTAAAATATATACTTTATCTCGAAATAGCAATTTGATTTTTGAATTTTTTAAAATACCATATACTTACAAGTTTACAACATCCGCTTTATTTATTGAAAATTACTTGAAACAAAAATTTTATTGAGTGATACCCCATTTAATGATAACAACAAACTAGATAATGGAAACTAATGGGTACTCTCCCTTATGCTCACCATCATTAAATTTGCCATACTTTTTATTTTTAGTTTGATTAATAAATATATTTTATTTTTATTTTTAGATATAATGATATTGCTTTTATCATTTATATTTTATCTTATATTTTTAAATACTCCTCCATCTAGAAACATTATAGAAAACTTTTTAATATGTGTGTCCAGAGGTGTTTATTCAGATCATTGGATTGATTTCAGGTTAGATGTTTCGGGTCGATTTAAATTTATATTTTGTGTCCAGATTATTTTCACATAATTATAAATTATTTTTAAAGTCGGGTCAAATCATATTCAATTATAAAATCTGATAAATTATAAATTATCGAGTTTATTTTGAAGACAATATGTTAACCTAAAGAGGACTACTCTAATTTATTACAGTTCTCGAGACAATGAACACAACAATTGGTTTGGTCGTTGGCGTTGGCGCGTTGGCACGCGAAACAAGCCTCAAGACGCACGTGCCGTATTCAACTCTTCTCGCTCCTTCTCCATTTCTCTCTTTCAACATTCAACACAGCATTCTCCATTTTCACAAATTTCTCTTTTTTAATTCTTCTAATAATTTCTAATCATTTCTTGTTGTCGTGTGATTCTGGTTAGTTTTTATTCCCATTCATTGCTTAATTACTACTATTATTCTCTTAATTCCTTTCTTTCTCATTAATTCTCTTTATTATACATACTTTTCTTTAATTTCCCCCAATTTTACTCTTTTTTCTTATATTTGTTGTATCAATTCATGTATGTTATCTTCGTGTATTTTCTTTTTATAAAAATGTTGAGAAATCAGTTGAAATATTTGATTTGTCATTATGATGAATCTTTTTATCCAATTTTGATGGATTTGTCCTTATATGACATTCTTTAAGTCAATACTTTTCTGATTTCCCTTTCCCACTATTTGGGAGCTGATTGTTAAATTATGTACTTATTAGGGATTGAATTGCTGCTTGGTTTCTATTAATAGAAAGAGTTATGTTCTCTTCTCAGTTCTCACATTTGTTGTTGTTCCTTGTCTTGTTTGTGGCAGTTTCTGCTCAATAATTTTACATTTCCATCAGGGTTTGAGTTTATGATTCGCACCTGCCTTGGTAATGAGTATTTCATTAAGGGCACTTATGCACTATCGCTATCTTTTTAGTAATTTTACCTCTTGAGGGGGCGAGTGTGTTAATGGCAGATTCTTTGCGTGTTCCTGATGATAGCAAGGAGCTCAAGGGTGTTATAGTTAGTGGAAAAAATCAGCCAAATAAATGTTTAGTTGCTTCTATGCCGAAACGATTTCCCATCAAAGCTTTGAAACGCATTGTTGATGTGGAACAAAGCATATGGGGTAGAGGTACTATCTCTGAAGTTGGTCTTTTTATGCTGAAAGTAGCTGTTTTAGAAGCCGTAAGGAGGTTCTCAAAGGCTTACTGTCCATTCTTCTGGAGCAGTCTCCAGGCTTTGCAGTTTATTTGTTTACCCCCATTTAAGTGGATTCAGAAATGGGGCTTTTTTAGAGGCTTGATTAATTTCATGCAGGTTGGTCCTCTACTTTTATAATGCCTGTGCATACATTCTTGATTCGTGTTTTTTTTGGGTATATAGCTTGGCATTAGTTTATGTTTTACAAAAAATGGCAATAGCCAATCTTAGAAGTATATGATCTTAATTTCTTTTTTCTTAGATAGAAGGGAATTTGTGAGGAATAATAGTAAACAAAACAAAGGAGTAGTAATAACTGAATGTCAGAGGGAGAAGACAGTGGAATGAGCTCTATTCAAAGAACATCTTTTCAGGCTATAGTTGCTTTTTGTTCTTAAATTTTGATTTTGGTTTTGTTTTTGTACAAACATGTTGCTTGGTTATAGGCGTTGTCTAGACCACTTTTACTTATATCGGTTGGGACGTCTCTTTCAAATCGATCTGATGATGTTGAAGAAAATTCAGAAACTTCTTCTGCTTCTCAGCTAAGGACTGATCCACAACCCGACACCTCAGCTAACATAACATCAGTATCAAGGTGATCACTATAGAAGTTATTCTCGAATCATTTCTGATGCATGTTTTTGATTTTTGTCAAATATGTGATTATGTACTTTATGTTCCTCTCTTTGCACAGCACCACACATCTCAATGGTCCTCAATGAGACTACTTTGTTGTATTTTGATAATATCTAGGGATCAGCTCTAGGTCATAAGTTTCTGTTGCTGCAAGAAGCAACGATCAAATGATCAAAACTAGAACATTTATATGGAATTGAGATTCATCATCCGAACCAAACTATCTACCTTTATATGCCATGTTGATGTGTCTGTCTCTTGACTATCCACAGGATATGCAATTTTAGTCTGTGATGTAATCTAAGTGTTGATTTGTAGGAGTAACGCTTTGTAGTTTTTGATTTTCCAAGGCCTTGCCTAAGGAAGGATGTACGCTGGTATTTTTGTTGAATGACAAACTCATTACATTCTTGATTTTCTTTTGTGGACCTGGCAGTGAAGGGACTGAAATTCGAACCCCAGAAACGTGGATGTTGCAACTGTTTGGTGAGCTAGAGAAGGAGGGAATTGTTCTACCAGAGAGGTATTCCATAATTATATTGGCTTTGTTCACGATTCTTTATGGCTTGGTAGCTATTCTTGGCTTAATTCAGATAACTGGTTATGCCTTGGAGCACACTATGAGCTGTTCGGGTTTGGTCACTATTCGCCATGAGTTTACTTTTTGAGTATATATTCTCTTGTTTTTTAGCTGTTTCTAATTTAAATTATCCTTGAAGAAGAATGTGAATTTCCAAAATCTATCTGTATTTGGTTTTTCCACAGGGGTATGATATTCTGTTCTAGTCATTCTGAAGTTCGTCTTGGTTTTAAGCTCTCATTTCCTTGTCTTTTTATAAAAGCTATTTAGACGTGGCATATTTTACATTAATGTTTAACGCATTCAATATCACCTTTCTGCAGGATTACTGATGATGATCTTCGTAGATTTTATCATGTTACAAATGGTGAATTTTCAAGTTTCTTATCTTCAGTCAAGAGAACAATTAAATGGAGACAAAGTTTTAGGTTTATGTCAGTGCAAGAGCTTGAGGACTGGTCAGAAATGGTGTTTTGGCATGGATTTGATGCAAAGCGGCGCCCATGCTTAATCATTCGGGTCCAATCTGCTTGCTTCAATACAGTTTCTGAGGAGAAATCTCGGTTACCTGAAGTAGTTGGTAAGTGTTCAAAATACTATGATGAATATTATTGTGTGAGGAAAAAATGTTTTCTTTCTATCATTGAAGTCACATTTGCTGAGTTCTGTTCATAATTGAGAATCTACTTTGACGTGAAGGAAACTTTTCTTAATTGAGATGGATTGTTATTAAAGCAAAATTTTCCTTCCTTATTTCCTTCTAAGTTATTATGACAGGTTTAAATTGTTTTTTCGTTGTGTGTGTGTGATTTATTCTTTGACTGGTTGATAAACATGAGAAGTGAGGCTTTTGGCTATTGTTTTTACGAAAACTTAATGACCTTTGCATTACTTTTTCTTCTAAGGGGCTTAATGACCTTAAACATCTTTCGTAACAAATTGTTTATGCCAAAGCCAACAAAATCAGGTTTATAGAAAGAGCGTAACGGTTGTTTATGAAAGCTTTCCGACCAATGGTCGATATTCAATAGAAATACTCCACTAAACTAACCTGAAACCATAGCTGTTGAAAAATGAGGAATCTTCAGGCTAGTTTATAATCTTGAAGAAGTCCAAAGGTTTGACGTCTTCTATACTCTCCTATAGACAACAGCGGCATAGTTGCTTAATTGATTCCTTCCAACGTATTTGATTAATAATCGAACTGATGGTGTGAGGGAGATGAGGATGTGTTTAATAGTGGATTTTGTTTGCTGTTAAATTTTTGAGGAAAGGGATGGGTTTACCGGTGGTCAGTGTTCAGGGGAGCTATTGAAATTTTGAGGGGGGAGGGGGTGGGGGTGAGGGAGATGGTGGTGTGGGTTCAGGGGAAGGGATACAACAAGTACTCAACAGGCTGATGAAGAAAAGAATCACAGTTGTGGTCCTTGTGGTGGCACAAAGGCTATATGAATGATATAGAATAGTAAGATTGTAGAACAGGGGACTCATTCATGTCTTGTATAGAATAAAAATGATGCTTACTGTTATTATTACTTCTTAGTTGCCACACCCACCACAACAATGACACTCATTACTTAGTAGGAGGAAGTTACTTTTATAATGCTCTTTGGCTTGAGATTTTTGTCAAGGGATTGTTTGAGGGCATATCATTCTTTCGTTTACTTCTATTTTATTTGTTTTGGTGGAGGACAGTATTGTTTCTGATCAGGGAAGTGTATAGATTTTACATTTTCTTTTTACATTTCTAATATTGCGTAATGGGGGTGGCGGGGGAGAAACTTTTTAGGTTTTTTTGAATAAAAAATAAAAATCAACTATATTGAGACATGTTCTTTTCTTTTTTTTTTTTGGAATCACCTTCTACAGTACGCCAATGAAACTAGCAAGTCCTATAGGATAAAAAGTGGTGCAAAGGTAGGATCTTCAAAGATAGTGAAAGGTGGAACCTTTGAAAGATGAACCAACCTTTAGAATTAAATTTTCCTCGTTTCTTAAGGAAAGTTTTCCTTCCTTTTTATCCTCCAGCCATTAGTGAAGTGAGACTTTTGGCAAAATATTGAGTCTCTAAGTGTAAAAGTCAAATATGCATAGTTGACATATAAAATAGGCTCAATTTATGTTATGGAAGTCCAAATTTAAAATCTATCTTTTTAAATATTGTTAAAATTGTAATTTAAGACAGTGCACTTGTTTCCCATGTTTTAAGAATTGTATTTTCGAGACTTAACTGCAGACCTGTATTGCAGTCATATCTAAGCCAAAATTTGTAGCCTATAGGTTGCAACTTCAAATGTATTCATGATGCCTATTTCTGCTGAGATTATCTCCTGTAACGCTGGCCTATTTTTAGTTTATATGGAAAAATTTATAGCCTATATACTACAAATGTTTTGATTTTTTTTTCTAGAACATCCAAAATTGTTCTGAATTGATACCTGCCATACACCAACATACTTTTTTTTCTTTTTTTATTTCTTGCTAATTTGTGAAATCAGATTACCAACTCTTTTTTTGAATAGTTTCTCAGATAGAGTATGGGATTCTCCATCTAGTCAAGGCAGAAGATCCATTAGTCACAGTGCTAATGGACTGTGAAGGATTGAGCCCATTTGGTTTTCCTTTGCACTCAATGAGATCCTGTGCGATCCTTTTGCAAGACCATTACCCAAATCGCCTTGCTGCTTTATATGTTGTACGATTGCCTTCCATTGCTCGTGTGATTGCGCGAACTCTATTTCAGGTGAGTTGTTCAGGTTGCATTCAATGGTTTATTTCCTCTCGCCTGGTTGATGTATATATGGTTGTGGTTTTATACCACACTTTGTAGTTTATTAAAATCTATATTTGTTCTAGGTAAGAAAACCTTTCTGCATTTAGGTGTAACTCACAAAATTCTAGGATATTGAGGGAATATGTATTCGTAAAATCTTCTTCCGGTGTATACTGATCTTCTTTGAGGATTCTGAGAGAGGGGAGAGAACAACTTTATATTTTTGTGCTATTATAAAATAAGCGTCTTCTATTTTGATGGGGCCAAAGATTCATAGTTCTCTGGTTTTGGATTTTAATGGAATATATTAAAATGACTCATTATATCATGTGACTTTTGTATATATGTAAAGTTGTGGTGGTGTTTGCTTCCAAAGGTCAATGAAAACAATCTATTTGTTATCACTAACAAGGGTAAGGTTGTGTATATCCGTCCCACAAACCCCCATAGATGGGAGCCATTTTAATGGCATCGGGGTCAAAAAATGTTGTTTAAAAATGAAAACATTTGCTATTTATGTGATTGGAAAATTAAGCAGTACGAGTCCTGAGATTTAAGTGAAAAACTTAATTCTCAACTCATTACTCCACATTGACATATAAAGAAAAGATCAAAAAACTACACTTATATTAAATACTTATCCAACATGCTAATGTATTTTCGATTTAATGACAAGTTAAAGTTGCAACCAAATGAGATATGGGGATCACCGATTACCTCATACCTTCCGCTTCTAGATCTTAGATCAGAAGGGCATTGACCTATGTACATTTTTAACGAAAGATTTTGCTGAAGCTCGCCCTTTGCCGTTGCAAGAGTGAGTTGTATTCGGCATATGCTTCTTTTTTATGCTGTCCTATGAGGGATCTTTGTTTACTGCATTGGGTACTTCGATTATTTGGACTGTCTGTCTTGAAAACTGATAATTATAGCATCTGTTTGTATAAGGTAGACCAAAAATTAATGCTCTTGTATTTGGGCTTAGTATCGAGCAGTAACTTCGCTCGGAATCATATGTCGATCTGTAGTTTAGTCCCAGCTTGCTACCATGTCCCCATGATAAGAAAACTTCTGTATTGTGCTCTTACCAGGTGTTGAGACCCGGAACCAGGCGAAAACTTCAGATTTTGGGGGAGGATTACAAAGAGGTTTTGACAGAGCTTCTTGAAACTCTTCCACCTTTCCTTGGTGGCGACTGCTCATGTCCAAAATGTTTAAAAATCATCGGTAAAGCAAACAATATGGTTGGTCCTAGTATAGAATATGAGGTCGAGAATGTTCGGTCTTCACATTCTGGTTACCCGAATGATGAATTTGAATTCATCAAGTGTGATAGGGTATTGAAAAGCATTGTCATCGGCCTTCTCGTGCTGCTATTGTGCATTGTTTACAATTTTCGGTTTAGGAGCCCAGAAGTTATTCAGTTGTACAGAAGAGATGGTTGGTAGTACACCTGTTTTTGAAGTTTTGTTGATGAACACAAGTAAAATAATAAAATCTTGTTATATGTACAAATTGCTGCCTAAATAAAATAGATGCAAGTTTCAGGCCATACGTTATTTTTGGCTTCTATTGAAATGGGCACTTGTTTTTTGATCTTGTGAATATGCTTAGCCGTTTCTATACTAAAGGGGTAGGTAGGATATGCCTCTGGTACCCTTGAATATTCTCCAATATGAATTTGATCTTTAATCAGAAAAATAAATACTCTCTAATAATTGAATCAAAGAGAAAGTGAGTTTTTTTAGTGAATAATGGTAATAAATAAAAAGAGAGAATAAATTGGGTGGATAAATAAATGAAGAGTTAAAATGTATAAGATTAAAAAAAAAAAAAAAAAGTGGTAGGCTGTTGTTCAAAAATAAATGATGCAAATTAAATACGACGAACTGAAATGATAAATGACGCATATTGAGCGGGAGAGAGGGAGTATATATCAAGAACAATATCATTGTCTTAATCATAAAATGTTGCTATCATCATCATCCTAATGAGTCTAGTATACATGGCATATGAGGTCACTACAAAGGAAAAACCTACAATATAAACAACATACACAAAACCTATGAATTGTAACACTTACGATTTTAACATCCTTGTTTATCGTTTTAAACTAAGATTATTAAAAATTTATCAACAAATTTGGCGTTTGACATTTCGTTAATACTTAAAAGATTTTACTTAAGATTTAAACTATTAGATTGAATAAATGCTTATTTGGTATGAATTATTTTCGGGGAAGCCATATAATGTATATTTATAAAGCTACGAAAGTGAACAAAAATAAAATAAAGCTAATGTAGTACAGTATAAAACTAAATTTAAGTTTTAATTGAAAAATAAATAAAGTAGTATTCTTTAAATATTAAGGTTAATTTTTAGTATATCTTTTTCCCTTGTATAATAGTAGTAGTAGTAATAGTAGTAGTAATTATCTTAATAATAGTAAGTATTACTAATGATGTTAATAATATATAAAAACGAAAAAAAAAAGAAAAAAAATTAAAAAAAATAATAAAAGTTGGATAAGGTTAAAAAATAAAAAAAGAAACAAAACAGAATGTGAATTGTCATTCACGTGAATAAGGGACACTAACCTTCTCATATCCTCTTCATTTTTAACCATTTCATTTTCATTATATCTCATCTTAGTATATAAGAAGATGAATGATTTCTGGTTTAAACGATTTTTGGTTTAACATCAAGTTTTGGGGTTTATTGTTTCAGTGTTGTTATTTCATCTGTAATGGTCATAATATATATACATGAGTTCTAAAGTAACTGTAAAAAGCTACTCCTAAACTGCTCCTCATTAACTGCCACATTGCCACACTAATTGCTATACTAGTAAACCGCCATACAAGTAACTGAAATACATAGTCTAACACTTCCCTCAAGTTGGGTCGTAGGATCACCAACACCCAACTTGCATAAAACTTCTTCAAAGAACTGAGTTCCAACTGCTTTCTTAAGGATGTCTACTAGCTAATCTTTTGACTTTACATGAGGAAGCTTGATTACTTGGGCTTCTAATTTCTCCTTTATGAAATGTCTGTCGACTTCTACATGTTTTGTGCGATTATGTTGAACTGGGTTTTCTGAAATGTTGATAGCCGCTTGATTATCACAGTATAGCTCACAACTCCTCGTAGGGGTGAACCCCAGTTCAGTTAGTAACTTTCTCAGCCATAGAACTTTTGTGATTCCCTTTGCTACACCTCTGAATTCAGCTTCTGCACTAGACATAGCAACCACCTTTTGTTTCTTGCTCCTCCACGTGACTAGATTTCCTCCTACTAGCGTAAAGTAGCCTGACGTTGACTTCCTATCATCTCTGTCTCCTGCCCAGTCTGCGTCTGTATATGCCACAAGACCAAGGTGACCATTTTTCTGATATAAGACTCCCTTTCCAGGGCATCCTTTGAGATACTTGAGAATCCTATAAACTGCGTCCATATGTTGAACTTGTGGTCTGTGCATGAATCGGTTGACTACTCCTACTGCATATGCAATATCAGGCCTTGTGTGGGCTAAGTAGATTAATTTCCCTACCATGCGTTGATACTGCATTCGATCAGCCAATTTCCTTCCTTCAATCATCTGTAGTCTATGGTTCATCATCATTGGTGTCTCGACAGGCTTGCAATCCAGCATCCCTGTTTCAGTTAACAGGTCTAAAACATACTTCTTCTGGGATATGAAAATTTCTTTGTTTGATCTGAGAACTTCAATCCCTAGAAAGTATTTTAGTCTACCAAGGTCTTTCATCTCAAATTCTTGGAATTGTTTTTCCTTTATATTGACTATTTCCTCTCTGTCATCCCCGGTAATGATCATGTCATCGACATATATTATCAGACATGTTATTCTCCTTCCTCTTCGTCTGAGAAACAAGGTGTGATCCGAGTTACTTTGACTGTAACCGAATCTCTTCATCGCAGAGATGAATCATCCAAACCATGCACTAGGAGACTGTTTCAACCCATACAAAGCTTTCCTCAATCTGCACCCCTCATTTTCTGAGAACCCTAATTTAAATCCTGGTGGAGCTTCCATGTAGACTTCCTCCTGTAATTCTCCATGAAGAAGGCATTTTTAACGTCAAATTGGTGAAGGGGCCAATCTAAGTTTGCTGCAATACTGAACAGCACTCGAATTGTGTCAAGTTTAGCAACTAAGGAGAAGGTTTCTGAGTAGTCAACTCCATACGTCTGAGTGTACTCTTTCGTCACCAGTCGAGCTTTGTACCTTCCAATCGTGCCATCTGACTTGTACTTGATCGTGAACACCCATCTACATCCGACGACCTTCTTTTCATTCGGTAAGACGCATTCTTCCCATGTGCCACTCTTATTAAGAGCGTTAATCTCTTCCTCCACAGCCTTTCTCCAATGTGCAGACATTAGGGCTTCTTCGACTGTGGTTGGGCTCTTGGTTGTATCTAAAGTTACCTTAAATGCTAAGGCACTCTGTGAAAAATTTCCTGATCCGGACGACTTCTCAATAGGATATCTCGAACGTTGTGCTTCATACTCAGGATCATATCTTCTTGGAGGAACCCCTCGAGTGGAGCGAGGAGGTAACATATATGACGTATCATGACCCCTTGTTTCAACTGTATCTGTGGCAATTTCCTCAGTCAAAGTATCAACTATCACATTATCACTGTTAGTGCTTGCTGAAATACTGTTATCAAGAGCTGTATGACTTACCTGATGGTCAGACAGGATCGGTAGTGGTAGAGGAGTGGACAAAATATCTTGGTGAGGTGACTCTGTAGCATTGTCAACTTGATTTTTTGGGTCAAGGTTGGGCAACCACGGACTAACGAGCCAACTGAGATCGTCGTCGTCATGATACTTCTCCCCCTGACGGCGAAGATGGTGATAGTAGTACTCATGCTCGATGAACTCGCAATCCATGGTGGTATAGACTTTTCTAGTCGAGGGATCATAGCACCGATAACCCTTTTGATTGCGACCATATCCAATAAGAACACATTTCACTGCTCTCGGTTCAAATTTGTTTCGTACCCTTGCTGGACAATGAACGAATACTGTGCACCCAAATATACGAGGAGGTAGAATATGCGTAGAGGGTATACTCTTAGTGGGAAGTCTATTGGTAAGGTAATTGGCAGTAGCGATGGCTTCCGGCCAAAGCTGAGTGGGAACACGAGAGTCAAGCATAATAGCACGGGTCATCTCAAGAAGTGTACGATTTTTCCGTTATGCCACTCCGTTTTGTTGGGGTGTGTTAGGGCAAGATGTTTGATGTATGAGGCCTTTTTGTTTAAAGAATAGGTCCATGTCAGAATTGATATATTCTCCACCATTGTCAGTTCGAAGCATGCATGGTTGGGTTTGAAATTGGGTACAAATCATATTATAGAACTCAACAAACACATGAAAGACTTCAGATTTCTGTCTAAGGAAATAAATCCAACTCATACGGGTACAATCATCAATAAATGTAACAAAGTACGAAAAACCATGTAGTCCTACGACTGGAGCAGGGCCCCATACATCAGAATGAACAAGCATAAAGGGCATATCAACTTTATTCAAGCTATTAGAATACGAATGTTTGTGACTCTTTGCAAGAATACATGTTTCATACTTAAACTCAGGTTTTAACCCTATTAAATTAGGAAAAAGTTTTTCTAGATACCCTACAGAAGGATGTCCCAGACGTCGATGCCATAGTTGTCTTTCCTCTGGCCCGCGAACAAGTGTCGCTTTGCCTTTTGGAGTCTCCTCTTCCAAGTAATACAGTCCATCTCTCTCAATACCACGCCCAATAATTTTTTCAGTCTAAGCATCCTGCACAATACAACAATCGGGTTTCATGAGAACCGTACAATCAAGATCTCTCGTAAGTTGACTCACCGACAATAATTTATGTGACAAGTCAGGTACAAATAGACAATTTTTTAAAGTGAGGTTTTTTGTGAAAGAAATAGTTCCGGCTCCGCTCACTTTAATCCCTTCCCCATTCGCGGTTTTAATGATGTCTTTCCTAGGTTTATCATGAGTCAAAAAATCATTCGGGTCAAATGACATTGTATCAGTAGCACCGCAATCAAAGATCCAACCCCCTTTAAAATAAGATGAAGTATTAGAAAAGGACAAAATGTTTAAGGGTGGGAGCAAGGAGTCAGAGTCACGTGACCCCCTTCCCCTATTTAAAGGCTCTTTGAGCCTTCCTTCCTCACCCCCCCCCCCCCCCTTTAACCCTACTGCGTCGTTTGAGGTTCCTTCTTTCTTGCTTCTGGTACCTTCCTCTACTGGTACGTTCATGGCTTCTCTGGTTTCGCCTTGTTTCTCCCCTTCATCTTCATCCATGGATGCATGTCTCTCTATACTCCATCCCATTGCTACATTTCCGGTCCGGTGCTAATCGGAAAAACGTGCCAGTTTCTTTTCCCCTTTTTTCTTGGTGTCTGACCACCACTCCGGGTACCCTACGAGTTTAAAACATTCGTTTTTTTTATGCCTTGTACCTCCACTGTGGGTACATTTTAGGTGAGTTTTGTCATGCTCCCGCCGGTAAGTCCTTCCTTTGGCCGTAAAAACTCCACCGGGGCCCGGTGATTCCAAATTCATTTTCATGATTCCACGCCTCAATACCTCTCTCCTTATACTTGCATATGCTTCCTCCACCGTTGGGAGTGGATCTAACAGTAAGAGGTCTCGCCTATCTTTGTCAAATGTTTGATGAATTCCTGCTAAAAACTGGTACAATCGATTTTTTTTTAATTAATTGATTATAAATGATGATATCGTCTGGATCTTTCATTGGGTTTGATTGCCTCCTGTCAATTTCTTTCCATATCATGAGTAACTTGATGTAATATGTCTCAATTGATTCTGTTCCTTGCTGGATTTTGTTGGCTTTGACTGTTAAATCGAATATTTGCAGGCCGTCTCTCCCACTATTGTAAAGTATCTCAATCCCTTGCCACAATGCTTTGGCTGTTGGGAAATCAAGATACTGGTTCACTAGATCAGAATCTATATTCTCCAAAATCCATGAGATAACAATCAAATCACGTTTGGTCCATTGGTTGTACGCTGGGTTGTTTGTGGATGGTGGGTCGTCAATGATGTGACTGAGACGATCTTGTCCACTAATGGCTAAGTGCATCAGCCTGGACCATTTTGTGCTGTTTTGGTTTGTTAATTTCTCTGATATTGTGAGAGTGTGGGTGCTAGTCGTGTTTTCTGTAGGTAGTGTGTTGGTGTTTAACTGTTTGAACAGTTGCAACAACTGCCCCATTGTGACTGGTTGATCTGGTGCAACAACAGTCCTTGATTCATCTGCCATTTCTGGGTTATTTTCGCGTTAAAGGTAGGTTAATTGGTATGTGATGAAGCTGCAAAAAGGACTTACAATCGTTGCTGCTCTGATACCATGATTTCTGGTTTAAACGATTTCTGGTTTAACATCAAGTTTTGGGGTTTATTGTTTCTGTGTTGTTATTTCATCTGTAATGGTCATAACATATATACATGAGCTCTACAGTAACTGTAAAAAACCGCTCCTAAACTGCTCCTCATTAACTGCCATATTGCCACACTAACTGCTATACTAGTAAACCGTCATACATATACAAGTAAGACGTAGTGTAACAATATGAAAACAAAAACAAAGAAATCAAAAAGAACCCAGAACAACTGATATACAACAAGACTCACAATTCACCGCCAAAATTCGAAGCACCCTCTAAGGTATCTCCTCCCTTTCACCATCAGAATCATCCACCAGTCGCAGAGCCACAATCACCATCAGCTTCCAGTCGGCCAACGGTGCACCTACGAGCAGCGTGCCTCGAGCGAACTAACCCACTCAGCCTCGTGGATCAATAAATATGAACATCATTTGTTCTTTCCATTTTCACCTCCATAGCTTCCTTCCATGTCCTCCAAATTGAAGGTACACTCCCACTCAAATAAATTTAATTGCTTAATTCAAATTCTTGATAAGTAAAATTTTATGTTTTATTTTTGAATCAAGTAGAAATTTTAGAATTAGGTTAAGTAGTAATTGTTGGATTTTAATTGATTAGATTGAAGATGAAGACATGAATTTAATTAGTAATTGGTGAATTGAATTTAAAGTAGTGAAATTGATAGTTGAGGTACACACTCATCAAAATGAAATCAATTGTTTAATTTGTTGGAAATACTTCACATGTGAGACAAGATCCCACATCGATAAAATAGTGGGTTGTTGACTTGCATATATAGTGGGTGAGCTAATCTTCCTACTACCATATGGTTTTGGGAAACAATGAATCTCACCGAGTGTATGTGCAAGCCAACGCTCTTGACTCGTGGATTTGTAGGCTCGAGTCCACGGGTCTCCCGTGTCCACACGAGTGGGCCGCAGTGAAAATCATGTGACGAATTGTCACAACCTAATTTAATATGGTATCAGAGCCGAAGGTGGTTCCTGGTATGATGTGGCTCACATGTGAGGGGGAGTGTTGGAAATACTTCACATGTGAAACAAGATCCCACATCGATAAAATAGTGGGTTGTTGACTTGCATATATAGTGGGTGAGCTAATTTTCCTACTACCATATGGTTTTGGGAAACAATGAATCTCACCGAGTGTATGTGCAAGTCAACAACCCACTATTTTATCGATGTGGGATCTTGTCTCACATGTGAAGTATTTCCAACATAATTAATTATATTTTAATTTATTTAATGTTGTGTCTTTAAAAAAAATTGTTAATTCAGAGAAGACTTGATGATTATTGTGGTGTTCAATCTATGAACTGAATTGTGATGAAATAGTTTTGAATGGAAATATTGGATGATGAATTCTTGATATGTTTGAAATGATAAAATTTTCCCTTAGCAATTACCATGTAATATCGAATGATACTATTTTCGGAATAATATTAAAAGGTTAGTTTTGAATTCAGGAGTTGAAAATGAAATTGGATGGTAAGATAGTGTTGATGAGATAATGAAAATGAGGATTAATATTGCATGTTGATGACCTTATGGCATGATTATGGTAGCTAGCCCGATGGAAAAGAAAGTTTGTTCCATTCTATAGATTTTTGATTTTAAAATTTTGAAAAGAAATGTTTTAGCAAAGAAGATGAAAAAGTATTTGATTTATAGAAACAGAAAAAGAAAAAAATTATTTTATATGGTATTGATAAAGTGTGTTTGCAAAAGAAAATGATTTGTCGGATATAATTAATGTGTTCTACCATCATGTGTAGTTAGGTTATTGTATGGAATCTAACGCAGACTGTTTGGCTGCATGTAAATGAAGTTTAGAATCAGGGCAGAGAGCAATTCTGTGTAAATACAGTTATAACGTTTCCTTTTCACCATAGTTTTATGTACTAAAATTAAGTATATAAATATGTACTCAACATAAGCTATGAGGTTTTGTTCTTTGAACTTGTCCTGGTGAGGGATAGATTTTGAGATCAACGAAGTAGCTGAAAGCATAAAGATTAGTAATCAACAAAGTAGTTTCATCCAGTCATATAAAAGAATGTAAGTAAAACAAATCTGTATTTAAAATTATTTTAGTTGGTTTTTATTATTGGAGAAAAGATTCCACCCTACGAGGTGATGTGATTTTGGAGTGTTTGGTGCCTGTGCCATTGGCTGATTGATATTTTAAATTGTTGGTTTTAAACTTGCAGGGTGACTTTAAGTCGAAGAAAATTTTTTAATTTATCCGATTTACAAATAGAATTCTGTCGGATTTTCTGTAAAATTCATATGTCCTAAATTGTTTCAAATGATTTTTATAATGTGATTTCTTTACATCTTTGAAAGTTTGTATACTCTGATATTTAAATTCTTTGATAGATGTCTAGTGGATAATATTATCAGTTGAGTGATTGATTATATTATCAACGTAAAAGCCCGATATAAGTGTTAAGCTTCCACGCTAGTTTAAATTGATCTTTATTAATCAGCAAATTAGTTTCGGGTTGTTACACAAACACATAAAAAACATATAGACAAAACTAACCAAATTACAGCAGACAAAAACGACTAAGTCAAAAAAAAAAAAGACTCAGGTACACATATCTTGTGTCTTCAACTACTTCTTCTCCAAGTCCAAGTTTAATTCTCAGATATAAAACTAAGTCAGGAATTTGATTAGCAAATTATGAAAGACTTGAAATATGTTTGAAATGGATAGGAATTCAAATAAGTTTGAATAGTCTTGAAATTTGTTTAAGTTATTAAGTCAGGTGATCATATTCTTAAGGGAAGAATTATTCAAACTATTTTGAATTTGCACTGAGTCGTTAAAAAATACTAACTGCTCTAATAAGAAGACATACAACTTTCACAATAACTCTTTCAATCTACAAGCTTGTGAAATTACTGAAAGAGAATACATTATCTTTTTTAATTAGTAGTTTAAATTTCTTGTTTTTAGATCGAATCGTAATTCTGTAAGTCTACATTTTATTATTCTTCACGTTTTAGAGTTACAAATCAAGTCACTATAAAGTTACCAATATTAGACCCACCTCTTAACATTGTTTTGAGGTTTAGCTTAGTGAAGGTTTAACTTAAATTGTCGGAGTTTAATGTCGCTAATTCTATTGGGTCAAATTGTATCAATGTGTAAGATAATTTTGTGTGTTTAGACCTATATTAGTCTGGATTCATGTGACTAATCTAGTTGGACTATATAGTAGTCATAATCCTTTATTTAAATATACACAAATTCTAGTGAGAGACCATCTCTAATTTGGCCGATCCAAAAAGGAAAATATAAAGTAAGTTTCTCGATAGGCATTAAGAATATTATAAGTAGTCATTTAGAATATTGTAAGTATCTAAGTACTTACTTGGTGGGCATTAAGTATATCGTAAGTAGGCATCACGAATATAATAAGTAGACTAGTAGGCTAAGTTTCTCGATAGGCACTAAGAATATTGTAAGTAGGCATTTTAAGTACTTTTTTAGTGGGCATTATGTATATTGTAATTAGGCATTAAAAATAAAGTAAGTAGGTATTAAATATACGGTAAGTGGACATTAAGGTTTAATGGGTTGAGCCTGAGAGACATCTCTTAAAGAGATGAACTCTCAGGAGACCGGCTGTTAAATATAATGGTTATATTAAATTGTGTAACCCCTAATTTTATGAATAATTGTAGAGTTTAATGAGATTCTTAAACAAGATAAAAAGCATGGCTTTATAGTTGTATTAAATAGCCTTGACCAAGTATCTTTATGAATAGTAACATCTAATTGGTGGAACGATTAACACTTCAAATAACTCATTCTATTTGTTATAATCCCTCCTATTTACCTTAAGAGCCTCATTTGACTTTTCACGGATTTTAAAGAGAGTTAAAAGTGGGACCCTAAGGATAGGAAAGAGAGTAGTATTATGGGTTTTTAATGTAAGGGAGGAAAATTAATATGGGTAATAGAGGGTATAATTGAAAATAAGATAAAGCTACTAAGGGCATAAAAGTCAAAAACCCATACCAAAAATAGAAATGGAATAATTAAGGTGACTTAACCATAAAAGAAAATGGGACACATAAACTGAATAGGAGAGAGTATAAAATTATAGTCGAGAAGTTGATTCGTGGCCTAATTCCATATAGAGAAAGGAAAATACATATTCACATTTCATTTTGGTCCTTTTTGTGAACGTTTCACATATAATGTATATGTGATATTTTCATTGCTTTTCAATTTTTAAGAGTAAGAAAAATTATATACGTGGTGTTAACAAATTATAAGTGAGGTCAAATACAATAGTTATATTTATACAAAATTAGTTTAAGAAGTGTTCTTTAACGACGTAGTATACGAAGTCTTATACTAGTGGATTCACGCTATAAAGTATATTATTATATTTTAACTAGTGGGTTCATGCTAAAAAGGTATATTATTTGTCTTATTATTTATTTGTTTCATTTCATGTCAATAATTGGATAGTAGAAAGGGTCTAGGTTTCCACATGTTAAAAGTTTACAGTACTAGAACTCTACGGCTAAGGCTCCCGCCTCCAGTAGCAGCTTAGTTCCCCGAGCCAAATTGCAACAGCGTCAATGCACCAAGAGCATAGCAGCCCCTGCCTAGCTCAACGAAACAAGGTAGCATCCGCGAAGGCAACACAACAAAACCTTGAAGCCAAAACACCATATAGCAACAATATCGAACAAGGAACGACCATAAATTATTTATTGGCATTGAAATAATAGAATTTTGTTGTGATAGTGTCTATCTATTTCACCCATTTCAATTACAATTCCACCTCGTTGACACCATTATGGTTATATCAAGATGCCTACAATGCATAGGGCTGTAAATGTGGTCAGAAACCTGTTTTACCGACTTGTTACCGACCGATACCGAACCCGTTTTTGACCGAATACAAGTGACCAGATACCGACCGCTAACGAACCCGAATGGTGACCGAAACCGTTTCCGACCTGTTTTACACATACCGAAACCGACCGGTACCGAACCTGTTTTAAACCGAAAACCGTTTTCGACCTGTTTTTATCATACCGTGACCGACCGATACCGAACCTGTTTTCAGACCGAAACCTGTTTTCGACCCGCTTAATACCCGTTTTTAACCGACCGTTTTTGACCGAATCTATATTGTACCGAACCTGTATTATACCGAACCTAGAACCTGTTTTGTACCGAACCTAGAACCTGTTTTGTACCGAACCTGTTTTGTACCGAACCTGTTTTGGACCGAACTTATCTACATAATTCTTCTAAGTTGTCAAAATATAATAAAATTTTATATAAAATAATTAAATTAAACTTAATTATATTATTTCTATATGATAAAAATTAAATTAAATATAAATTTTTATAAAATAAATATATAAATTATAAGTTAATATATATTAACTCAGTAATTTAGTAAAGCCTTTTTCTTTTCTAAAAAATTAAGTATAAATTTTACAAAACTCAGAAATTGCAAAATTGCATAAACATAGTTCATACTTTGCAACCAATATAAGTACCAAGTTCAGGTTAATTTGCTGACTAATTAATACTGTATTAAAATCAACATATAACAATATAAACCAATACAAAATATTAACCTATGAAATTGATAAACCACTTTCATTTCATTTAATAGTTTAAACGAAATTTAAAATAGATCCATTACATTTTTTCCCTACCAATAATATAAACATCAATAATCCTAACTACACAAAAAGTCTTTTCCAAATTTTAGTTATGCATAAGAAATTGCAAAAGTATAACTCATTTCATCACTTTTCTTTAATTTTCTCAGAAGTATAACTCATTTCATCACTTTCATCTTCTTCCTCCTCTTCCATCACCACCTTAGATCTCCTGCTCCTAGTCCTCAATGCGACACCGCCTTTCAATAATCTGTAAGGAACTGCTCCACCAAACTTAGTGTACCTTAAGATCATATAAAAGTAATAACTTTCAGATACTGAGTATTATGATTAAGAGCATGAGATGGAAAAACGACAGAAAGTTATAATAAATAAAATAAAAAAAATATAAATTAATTATAAAATATAAATTGGGCGCTCAGATATGATAATTTGGTAAAAAACCCAATTACAAGAAAAAAATCTTCATAGAGCACTACACTTACCTGAAGCATTATCATCATGATCAGTGTTATTTTCCTGAATAACACTTAATATCTCCTTAAAAACGACTTTAAAAACATCAAGAAGATAAACAGTACATTTGAACATGAACATTCATCATACAAAATACCTGATTTTATTTGCCAACATGAACATGAATCTAGCAACTGATTTAGCAAATTAACCCAAACATTCATCATACGAACAAAAAAATAGAAAACAACCCACCTATGACATGTCTCCAAAGCAAAGCACGCTTAAATCCCAACAATTATACAATTATACAGATATCTCCAAAGCAAACAAACTAATTACAACAATTATACAGATGACACACTTAAATCCCAAAATGATGATAAACCCAATCACAATTTCCACGTAAAGCACGCTATAACCACCTATGACATGTCCAACAGCTTAATGAATGAAATTCAAAACAACAAAAATAATAATAAAACTCAATCAAGATCAAAACTTGCAAACAATTAATTAAAAAAATAAAATTTCAATTCCAATTATAACCATATAATCAACACAAAATCAATCAACTCAGGATAGAAAATTATCCGAAAATGCAGCATTTAACAATGAAATTATCCGAAAATGACAAAAAATTGTAGGAAAAAAAAAACAGGATAGAAAATCAATACTTGAATGAAAACAATTATAAAATTTGAATCTTACAGTGAAATGAGGGGAAAACTGCAGCTCCGTCCGAAGAAACAAAACCCTAACAACAAAATCTGAATAAAATGAAATCTCCATCAAAATCAAAAACTGAAATCAATAACAAAAACAAGAACATGAAACCAAGTATGAAAACAAGAATAAGAAATCAAAAATCAAAATAAAAAGTAACCAAAATAAAACCGAATGATACTAAAAAAAAAAAGCACAAAAACGCTAATAAAAAGTAACAAGAACAAGAATGAAGAATGAAGAACTAAATTAAAACAAAAACGAAGAATGAAAGCCAGAAAGAAAGCACAAAAACAAGACAAGAATGAAGAACGAAGAACTAAATGAAAGTCAAAAAAATTCACAAGAACGCAAATAAAATCAAATGAAGATTAAGAACAAAGATTAAGCACCGCATTTTATATCTTTAGACCGAACCGAACAAAGATTAAGTATTGCAAAATTAAGAACAAAAAAACTCCCTTAAGAACCGAACAAAGATTGAGACCGAATAACTGATTTTTGGACCAAGATTAAGAACACGAAAACGAAACAAAGATTAAGAACAAAAAAACTGGAAGACTAAATCGAACAAAGATTAAACACGAAAACCAAAGATTAAACACAAAAAACAAAGATTAAATACAAAAAACCCTAAATCTAACCCTAAACGAACACATTAAACCCATAAAATTAAACACAAAAACAAATCGAACAAAAAAAAAGTGGAACAAGACTAAATCGAACACGAAAACGAAACAAAGATTAAGAACAAAAAAACTGGAAGACTAAATCGAACAAAGATTAAACACGAAAACCAAAGATTAAACACAAAAAACAAAGATTAAATACAAAAAACCCTAAATCTAACCCTAAACGAACACATTAAACCCATAAAATTAAACACAAAAACAAATCGAACAAAAAAAAAATGGAAGAAGACTTACTTGGACGGTTGGACCGGCTGGAGAGGAGTGGCGGTGGGCCGGTGGCGAACTGGCTGGAGAGGAGCGGCAGGGATTAGGCGCGGGATTTAGAGAGAGAATGAAAAAAAGGGAAGGGGTTAGGGGACGGCGCTGCTGAGTATCAGAGAATTAGGATTAAGGGTTTTTAGGTTTTTAGGGAGAGAATCAGAGAAGGCGCGGAGCAATTAGCGAAATACACTTGGGCTTATCAACGGTTTAGATTAGATCCCTTGATCTAACGGTTCATATTAGTTTTTTTTTTTTTTTTTAAATATATTAGAGTATGTTTAATCAATGGTTTAGATTAATTGATTTCAAAATGAAGGGTTATGATTTATCATGCCTTTTGCCAAGTTGACAATCCATGTATTGAGGTTGTGCACCAATGGGATAATCTTATGTGTTTTTTTTTTTTTTTTACAACTAAATTTTTTTTTAAAATATGAGTAATTCATTGATTTAATGGTTTCTAAATAAACTTCTTAATTTTAATAAATAAACCTCTTTCTTTCTTATTTCTAAAATATATATATATATACTTCTAATTATGCAACTATTATTTTATTTGCCAAAAAAAAAACAATGTTATAATGTTATTGGTATTTATATAATTCTATATTGAAATTGAAAAGTCTATAAATTACACCCAAAAAGATAATCGTTAGAATAATTCACGAGTTGATTTATCAAATAGAAATAATTAACATGATATGATCAAATATATTAATTAATTATAATCGATTTATCAAGTTGAAAAATTAGACTTATGATCAAATAAATTAATTAACTTAAATCGAGTTGATTAGTTTTCGAAAACCTCATTTAAAATCAAACATATCAACGTAGATGGATTTACATGTTAACTTGTCATGATTGACTTAGATAGGACGAAATAGAATGAAAAACCAATCAATTAACTTAGATCGCTGGCAGCTAGATTGATTAGATAGATTGATCACATTAGCTTAAAATAACACACCCATGGGCTAACAAGGGTCAAGTCGATCAATTAACATGTTATGATCTATTAATTAACTTAGACGGAGTTGAATAGTTGAATTTGATGTCATAAAACTCATAACCTAACGACATCTATAAAACTTGATGTGAGGTTCCACCTTCTATATATCATTCCCATCATGGATAAACGCATGATCAATGACATTATGAGGCAACACGATGCGATTTTTTACCAAATTGGAACAGAATAATTGGAACATAATTGAACTGAATTAAATCATGGTTTAAATGAATTGAACTGAACTGATATCAACCAAATTAACCGGAATATCGGTTTAACTGAATTGAACCGAACCGATACCAACCAAAACTGAACTGAACAGAACTGAATCCCGGTTCAACTAAATTGAACTGAACCGATACCGACCAAAACCGACCGATTGTGACCGACCGATTCAGACCCGCATATCGATTGTGACCGACCGATTACCGATTTTGACCGCCCGGTTATGATCTGTATACCGATTACGACCTGCAAAAAACCGTTTTTGACCGACCGAATGTGACCTGTTTCCGGTAATGACCGGACCGATAAATACCGGACCCATACCGACCGACACCCGCCAAGGAAAAAAACCGGATTCGACCGGATACCGAATAAACCGACCGATACCGACCAGTACCGAAAGACTTATACGACCTGCTTTTGACCGACCGTTTTTTACCGAACCTGTTTTTGACCGACCTGTTTCCGACCTTTTAACCCGTTTTTACAGCCCTAACAATGCAGCAAAATAACGATATTATATTTTTATGGAATATTTGATATTTTATAATTTAAATTTTTTCTATTGTCTTTAAATAAACTATGGCAATATTATTAAATATCAAATAAAATTTCAATTGATCATATTTTACATTATATATGAAAAAACATATACCAAATAGTTGCTACATGAACAGTAGCAACTATTAAAATAAGAGGAAGTATTAAGAATACTCATCCTTTACTTGCTCAAGAAAGATTGGTAACACAAACTTGCATTATCAAACGAGACAATCATTTTCCCTCCCCCATCATCCATTTTATTCCTTTCCCCCTTCCTTTGATCTTTCACAATTCCTATACATATCTTACTTGTCTCAACTTCTTTGATCCTCATTTTCTTTGCCAACAAAATCATCAACTATGCCTATAATGAACCGTCCTCGAGTCGTGATCGAAGAAATCCGAAGAACACGAACTTACAGATTCTTTTGGTGCCGAAATTGTGATCGGACTGTAAGGGTTGCATCTAATAACCCTTCGCACAATTCATTATGCCCAATTTGTTACCAATTTTTATGGCAAGAACTCCATGTTTCAAGACCTAATTCTTCTAATTCCTCGCCTTCAACCGCTCAATTGTTAGACACTATGGCTCAATTCATCAACCCACGCGAATCGATCATTCCAAGGCCTGTATCACCTCACGAAAATGCAGTAAATCAAGTGCGATCGTCTGATCGAATTACTGAAAATCAGACGGATGAGAATACAACAAACTCAATAATGCCAATAGTCCGCGTAACATCTGATACATTCGGCAGTGATTCAGACTCAACCTGTCCAGTATGTAAAGAAGATTTCGCGATAAATGAAGAAATTAGAAAGTTGAATTGCAGCCATTATTACCATTCAGATTGTATCATACCTTGGTTGCGAATCAATAATACTTGCCCTGTGTGTCGTTATCAGCTCCCAATAAATCGATCTTCAAATGATCATCATGATCATAATAATAATGATTTAGGAACTGATGTTTTTCGAGGTGTAAATTATGGTCGAAATCGTTATTATGATGATGTTGATTATGATTTTCGATTAGAAGATGTGTTTAATTTGAGTTGGCCGAGTTGGGCTGAGTTATTGTCGTTGTTATGGCCTTTTCGGTTGAGCTCTTTGCTTGATTGGAGCTTGCCAGATTAGTTGTAATGTAAATTAATGGTGATCAGGAATAAAACAATGTAATAATGGTTTTTTCATGATTGTTTTATTAATAAAATGTAGGTATCGTATAAATTTTATTTTTATGAAACTTAGGATTGATAAATTAGTAAATAACTTAAAGATAAATTAGTAAATAACTTAGGACTGATAAACTACCGGAAAAATTCGGACAAGCTCGTATTTGGTTTAGGGCAGGCGGGACGAAGGCCCAGGGCCCTATATTTTAAAATTTATATTGCTTGAAGTCTTTAAATTTAAACATTAAAAACAATTAAAAATAAATATAAATATAAGAAATATACGATAGTGCTATAGTGGGAATGAATATTGATAGCAGGACAATAAATATTTGATACATGCAATAAATCATGAATATTTAAATGACTCTTTCTTCCAAAACTAAATGGAAACTTTTACATTTTCTAATTTCTATAGTAATTTCAAGAAAAAATGCCAAAACATTTAAATTCTCTTTACAATTTCAAGAAAAAAAGGAGAAACTTCCATATTTGAGTGTTTTATTTTAGTGATTAAAAAATTGTTGCACCATTTCCCTAAATAATATGAATGGGATAATTATTTCTCATTTACATTGAAGGGAAACTTAATTCCTTGGGTACTTTCCACGTAGGACATCCAACCAAATTATTTTTTTTCCTTTTTTTAGATAACCGCTATCTTAAAAAACAGTTTATGGTAAAGTGTACAGGTAAAACGCTAAACGAAGTGGTGGTTTTCAATTGAAGCAAAAAAAATTAATTGAACCTAAAACCGCCATATAAAATGACGGTTTACTTATAATATGTAAAAAATATATTATAAATAAACCGCCACTTCATATGGCGGTTTTATTGTGGTATATTAGGCAGAAGGTCAGCGGCACACATTCACGCACGCACAACACTCCTCTCCTTCCTCCTCTTGTGTCGATTAACCCTAAAAAAACAAATTTTACCTGTTGGACCTCTTGAGTTTTGATGATGACTACACTTTAGCAAATATGTGTTTAGAGATTTTGTGCAGGTCGATATCCGATTAATTGTGATCGTTGATAGTACCTATGGCTTAGTTCATGGGAATATACATGTCAAAAGGTTTCAAGAGATGCTAGAAGAGTATATCACGTGGGATGTAAAATGGAGACAAGAAGTCTACTGTTCCCAGGTTTGATGTTCTAGCAAGTTGGAATTTGGAGACAGCGCAGTGTTCCCAAACTGAAGTCAATTTGCGTTAGCTAATAAATTCTATCTTTTATTTTTTTAGTTAATGTATTTAAATTAATTGGTTGCATTAGTTTATTAAAGTTAATTGGCAAAAAGAATTTCTAAAATTCCTTACGTGGTGGTTTCAAGATTAATTCCTTATTTTTAGGAGATAAACTTGGATCTACTAAAAAGTAGGAACAGCAGTTAGGTCTTAATTATTTTTGGATTTTCTGAAAAATAATAAAATTAATCTTTTCCTAAAAATAGTAAAAATAACCATTTTCTAAGAATTAGTCAAAAGATAACAGTTTTTAGAATTAGTCAAAAGATAACCGTTTTACTAAACCGTTTTCTAAATATAGCATGAAGTTCCAGCCATTAATTTGGGGAACAGGAATTACTACTGAAGAAACTGCTACTTTAGGGAACAGCGGTTATCAGGGAACAGCGGTTATCAGGAAATAGCGGTTACTGATTGCCTTAACCGTTTGTTTGATTTATTCAAAGGCTGAAGTATTAACCGTTTTGTGATTCATTCAGCATCATTCATTGATCCATGACTAAGGATAATGGGTTGGAATATTTTTCTATTTTTAGAAATTTATTTTATTATAAATAAGCTAACTAGCTCGGTTTTTTAGATGGTGAATTAACGCATGCTTTAAGAGAAAAATAATTTTTGTGCGTTTGATTTTGAAATTCTACAAGTAATATTTTGTGCTTTTAAATTGCCAATTAATTCATAATATTTACTTGTGCAACTCTTTGATTTATTTTAGAGAATTTCTATCCTTTTTGTAAGGGATTTTGAGAGTTTATGTAATTAGACTCGGGTGAGTCTAAGGGGGAAGTTAGATAGCTTTTAGTGAAGCTAGAGAGGATTAGCTTATTGTAAAGCTAAGTTTGTTGCTTTGAGTAAAGCAATTAGAGAGTGAAGAGTTGGCCTAGTTGTTTCGCTTCGAGTGAAGTAAGGTGTTTATTGTAATTGTAACTAATTGCCTTAAACATAGTGAAGTTGTTAGAAATCCCAAGTGGTCGTGGTTTTTCCTTTTGTTTAGGCCCAAAAGGTTTCCACGTAAAATCGTGCGTCTCTTTTATTATTTTGCTCTTAGTTTAAGCTTTATTTATTTTGAATAATTCCGCAAAAACAGGGCACAATCGCTTAAACTTGCAACAACAACAATTCACCCCCCCCTCTTGTTGCTGTTCCCGTTCCTAATTGAATCAACAATTGGTATCAGAGCCCTGTTCCCAGAAGATCAGGAAACCCTGAGGGCAGATTCTGGTGTTCCCGAAAAATGTCAATTATGAACGAGCGAATGGAAGAAGGGTATTCAACTCAAAGACCGCCAATGTTCGATGGAAAATTCTATACATACTGGAAGAATAGGATGGAGATCTTCATCAAAGCGGAGAACTGTCAAGTGTGGAGAGTCATTGAAATCGGAGATTTTGAGGTAACCATTACTAACTCCAACAATGAAGTAGTTCCCAAACCAATAACGGAATATGAAAAAGAAGATTTTCAGAAAATGGAATTAAATGCTCTTGCTATAAAATTACTTCATTGTGGTCTTGGACCAAACGAGCATAATAGAATAATGGGGTGCAAATCCGCTAAGCAAATTTGGGACCTGCTTGCTGTTACCCATGAGGGAACAAGTGAAGTCAAACGGTCCAAAATTGATTTGTTAATGTCTAAATACGAGAGATTTGTTATGGAGCCAAGAGAAAGTATCCAAGAGATGTTCACTAGGTTCACCAACATAACAAATGAGCTTGTTTCTCTTGGAAGAATAATTCCCACTGATGAAAAAGTAAGGAAGATTCTAAGGAGCCTTCCTCAAGATGAGCGCTGGAGGGCCAAGGTTACTGCTATACAAGAGTCCAAAGATTTTACTAAGTTCAATCTAGAGGAGCTGGCTGGTTCCCTAATGACGTATGAATTGCATTTGGGAACAGCAGACAGTTCCAGGAACAAGGGACTGGCTCTGGCAGCGGGGGAATAGGACGAATCAGAATGTGATGAAGAAGAGGCTGCTTTGTTGGTACGAAAATTCAAGAAGTTCTTCAGGAACAGCAGGTATGCAAATCAAAGAAACAACAAAGAAAGAAGAACAAAAAATCTTGAATGCCACAAATGTGGAAGTACCGAACACTTCATCAAGGATTGCCCAACATGGAAGAATGAAAAGGGCAAGGGAAAGGCAAGAGATTCAAGAAGACCGTTGAACAAAGAAAATTTTAACAAGACTGACTTTCGTAAGGCCGTGATTGCTGCATGGGGAGAAACTGAAAGTGAGAATGAAACTATTGTTCCCGAAGAAGAGGAGACAGCTAACCTATGTCTCATGGCTACACATAAAGGCAAGGAGAAGCAGGTAAATATTTCTAATTCATTTTCTGACCATTCATTCAATCCAAGTAAAAATGAATTAAAAGAGTTGTTAAAAGAGACACAAGTTAAACTTAAAAATTGCAATGATAAGTGTCTCAAGTTAGAAAAGGAACTTAAGGTAAGCAAAGACCATGTCTCATACATAAACACCTTTAGACATGATGTCCAAAACAGATTTTTCGGTTTGTTGGACCAAAATATAATCCTAAAGGAAAATATGGAGAGACTTAAGAAGGAAAATGTTATTCTTAACATTGAGCTATCGCAATACAAATTATTAGGCTTAAATGAGGAATTGATAGATGCATCTACCAAAGATTTATGCAATGATTTTCAATATTTAAAAATGAATTCGGAATCCAACCGTAACAACAATGACAATCTTGAATTAAATTCAAGAGAAAAAGGGAAAATCAAAATAACTCCCAAATGGATTCTAGATGCTAAAAGTAAGAAATCACAAGGCCTAAAATATTTTAAGAATAATAAAAGTAAGAAAGCTTACGTTGATCTTCCTAGAGACAGGTACTGTACCTTTTGTGGAAAAGCTGGCCATCTAAAGGAACAGTGCACCAAAAGGGAACAGTATACTGTCTCTAACAGAAACTATGTCGATAACATTCAAATTGATAAATATGATTCATGTAAGATCGACAAGGAACCCAAGAAAGTCTGGGTTCCTATAATTAACAATTAATTATCTTACAGGTCCAAGTGAGGGGGAACAGCTCATGGTATCTCGACAGTGGGTGTTCCAAGCATATGACGGGTGACAAATCTAAATTTCTCTCACTTGAAGCCTATGATGGGGGAACAGTAACCTTCGGTGACAATATGAAGGGTGAGATAATCGCCAAAGGAAAGGTTGGAAGGTCATGTTCCCACGCCATTGATAATGTATTTTTAGTCGAGAATTTGAAACACAACTTACTCAGCATTTCTCAATTTTGTGATAAGGGTAACTCTGTAAACTTTACTTCTGAAAAGTGCATTATTTCTAGGAATGACACTGGAGACATCATTCTTGAGGGAAACAGAAAAGGGAACACTTATGTAGTGGACCTGGACACTGTTCCCAAAGCTAGTCTAACGTGTCTAAGTGTTATAGAAGATGACCCACTTCTTTGGCATAAGCGTCTAGGTCATGCTAGTTATTCATTGATTAATACATTAAGATCTAAAGACCTAGTTAGAGGACTACCATCTATAAAATTCCTTAAGGATGAAATATGTGATCCTTGTGCCAAAGGAAAACAAGTAAGGTCATCTTTTAAACCAAAGAATGTTGTGACCACCTCAAAAACGCTTGAATTATTACACATGGATTTGTGTGGACCTATGAGAATACAAAGCCGTAGTGGCAAGAGATATGTGTTTGTTATTGTTGATGATTATAGTAGATTTACATGGACTTTATTTCTAGTTAGTAAAGATGAAGCCTTTAATGAGTTTGTTTCTTTCGCTAACAAAATACAAAAATCTACCAATAATCAAATTGTTCACATAAGGTCAGATCATGGTAAAGAATTTGAAAATTCAAGCTTTATGAGTTATTGCAATGAACATGGAATAAGTCACAATTTTTCCGCCCCTAGAACACCACAACAAAATGGTGTTGTAGAAAGGAAAAATAGAACTTTAGAAGAAATGGCTAGAACTATGTTAATTGCTAGTGGTTTACCTAGAAATTTTTGGGCCGAGGCTGTTAATACTGCATGTTATATTTTAAATAGAGTATTGATAAGACCAATCACTTTTAAGACACCCTATGAACTGTTTAAAGGTGTTAAACCAAATATTGCCTATTTTCGTGTGTTTGGATGCAAATGTTTTGTACATGTTAATGGAAAACGGAATATAGGTAAATTTGATGAAAGAAGTGATGAAGCAGTATTTCTTGGCTACTCATCTCAAAGTAAGGCATATAGAGTCTATAACAAAAGAACAATCGGTGTGGAAGAATCCGTTCACATAATTTTCGATGAAACTAACTTTTTGTCAAGTGAACAGGATACAAATAATTTTAAGATAGGTCTTGCAAATCTAGAGGAAGATGATGAAGAATTGAAAGTGCATGATCAAGAAACAGCTGGTGAACAGCCGGTTCCAGCAGAAGCAGAAAGTACTGATCAAGTTCAGGAACTGCCAGAACATCAGGAACAGCAGACTGTTCCCAATCCAGCTGTTCCCACAGATGAGCAGAACAATCCAGTAGCTGAACAGAATGTTAATCAAGCTGATGAACCAGAACATGCTACTGTTCCCACAAGAGATTTTGTGCCAAAACCTTGGAGATATCAAAAATACCATCCTCTTGATTTGATTATAAGTGATTTGAATAAAGGAACACAAACTCGATCTCAAATGAGAAATTTTTGTGCACATTTTGCGTTCCTATCATCACTTGAACCCAAAAATCACGAAGAAGCTCTAAAGGATTCGGAATGGGTCATAGCCATGCAAGATGAATTGAACGAATTTGAAAGGAACAAAGTATGGCATTTAGAACCCAAACCAAAACACAAGAAAGTAATTGGTTTGAAGTGGGTATTTCGGAACAAACTAGATGAGCATGGAATAATTGTAAGAAACAAAGCAAGGCTCGTGGTCAAAGGGTACAATCAATAAGAAGGTATTGATTATACTGAGACATTTGCTCCAGTAGCAAGGTTAGAAGCTATTAGAATTTTAATTTCTTTTGCTGCATTTATGAACTTTAAATTATATCAAATGGATGTGAAATGTGCTTTCTTGAATGGTTTTCTTGATGAAGAAGTTTTTGTTGAACAACCGCCTGGCTTTGAGAATACCTCGTGTCTTGATCATGTCTATAAGCTTGATAAAGCTCTTTATGGGTTGAAACAAGCTCCAAGGCAATGGTATGAAAGACTATCAAAGTTTTTGATCCAAAATGACTTTATTAGAGGTAAAATTGATAAAACCTTATTCTTTAAGAATAAAGGTTCCAATATATTAGTTGTTCAAATATATGTTGATGATATTATTTTTGGTGCCACAAATGAATTGCTATGTAAAGAATTTGCTAACCTTATGAGCACTGAATTTGAAATGAGCATGATGGGAGAATTAAATTTCTTTCTTGGTTTGCAAATTAAACAAACTGCTAATGGTATCTTTATTCATCAACAAAAATATATAAAAGAACTTCTTAAGAAATATGGCTTGAATAACGCTAAAACCAACCATACACCCATGGCTACTAATGTAAGATTAGATGAAGATACAAATGGAACAAATATTGACCAAACTATGTATAGAGGCATGATTGGATCTTTATTATATCTAACTGCTAGTAGACCTGATATTTCATTTAGTGTTGGTTTATGTGCGAGATTTCAATCTAACCCTAAAGAATCACATCTCACTGCAGTAAAACGTATTTTGAGATATCTAAAGGGAACAGATGATTTATCATTATTTTATCCTAAAAGTGATGTCTTTGATTTGAAAGGCTTTAGTGATGCAGATTATGCAGGAGATCTTGTTAATAGAAAAAGCACGTCAGGTATGGTACAATTTCTTGGCTCATGTTTAGTTTCGTGGAGTTCCAAGAAACAAAACACTGTTGCATTATCAACTGCTGAAGCTGAGTACGTAGCAGCAGCAGCTTGCTGTTCCCAAATGATATGGATAAAGCAGCAGCTAAGAGACTTTGGTATTAAGTATGCATGTGTTCCTATTTATTGCGATAATACCAGTGCCATATGCATATCCAAAGATCCAGTGCATCACTCACGAGTAAAGCACATCCATATTAGGCATCATTTTCTTAAGGATAATGTTGAAAATAAAAATATTATTGTTAAGCATGTAAACACTAACGAGCAAATAGCAGATATCATGACCAAACCGCTTCCAAGGGAACAGCATGAGAAAATGAGATTGGAACTTTGCATGATCAAGCTGCATTAAAGGAAGTGTCATATATGATTCTTAGAGGCAAAATAAAAATTGAAAATGATCAATCAACCACAATAAACTTGATTGAAAGATCAATTATCGAAAGGATCAGGTACGCATTTTTTAAAGGTATATACTTTGAATGTTCTTATGATTGCATGATTATTTTGATCAAACGGTAGTAGCATAATATTATCATTTTCTTATTATAAATATATAATAAAAATAAATAAAATAAAAATAAAAAAAATTTTTTCCAGCAATTTTTTTTAGGAAGTAGGAGTTGAATCATCGAATTCATCTGTCTCCATTTCGTGTCTCTGTGTCAAAATGCATAAATAAGGAAAATGGAACATTTAAAACCTATAAAAGTAACCGTCACCTCTCACATAAATAAACCCACTCCCTCACGTTACATCTTTCACTTCATAATCATTACCCTTTTCCTTTCACTCAACCCTAAACCGTCATTCTCTCCATTACTCTTTCTTTTCTCTCTCAAAACATCCATGAAGACCAAGAATCGAATCCTAAAATGAAGCAACCTGTACCTCTTCAAGTCATCTACCCACCTTCTCACACTCCTAAGCCTGAGTCTTCATCAAAAGAACAGGAGGGAACCCCCATCTCCCCGGAAACTCATGCAGGCCGTAAGAGAACAAGAGGATCCAAGACACCTCTAACACGTTCTGTCAAGAAAATCAAGGTAACCCACTACTTGAACGCTGAGGAACTATCTAAAGAAATGTCAGTTGGCTTTGGCCTTGACAAAGAGTGGTATGAGACTACAAACTTTCCTCAATTTCACAAAATTCTACAAACTCAACATTGGGAATCACTCATGGGCGATTACTGCTGCAATCCCATTTACCCAGAAATTATGCGTGAGTTCATCTCTAATTTTTCTATTCATGATGGAGTTTGTTCTAGTTCAATTAAAGAAATTGAAATTGAATTTGATAGTTTGATGTTAGGAGAGTGGCTAGGAGTACCAGCCACTGGCTTTGATGTTTACTATGTTGGGTCAAAAATTGCGTTTTCTGGAATTGATGAGCAAGATGTTTGGAGATGTTTAGGCGTTAGGCAAAAGAGAGGTAAAGTGAGTCACAATGTTTTGTCTCCCTTACACAAGTTACTCTACAACATTGCTCGAAGGTTTATTTTACCACGAAATTCAAAATGTAGTAAGGTAAGTCTTCGAGATGCCACTTTGATTTACTGTATGGTGAACAATATAAAGATTAATTTTCCTTCCTTGATGATTTCGCATTTAAATGATTGTATAGCCAAAAGATGTATGGTAGGCTATGGTGGTTTGTTGTCCTGGATTTTCTCCAAATTTGATGTTCCACTTGGTGATTATAATTTTCCAATGGGTCCCAGTAACATGATAGGTGCAAAATGTTTGAGCAATTTGCGCCTTCAATTAAATGAGGAAGGGATCCTTGAAAATGCTGTGGAACAGGTTGAGATTGATTCTGATGATGAGGAACAGGAGGAAGAGGAGAAGGAGAAGGAAAAACAGGAGGAAGAAGGGAAGGAAAAGGAGGAACAGGAAGAACAGGAGAAAGAAGTTGAAAAGGAGGAACAGGAGAAAGAAGGAGCTGGAGTTAAGGAACAGGAGGTTGTTCCTTCTGATAAGGAGGAAGAAGACAAGGGGATGGGACCTGAAGTTACTCTTGATGATGACTCTAGGGCTGAACCCAGTCATTTTCCCTCACCAAAGCCAACCACTCCACCATCCCATCATTTCCCATCACCACCACCATCACCAACACCAAGATCACCACCACCTGTTCACCCTTTTCAAAAACAAAGCTTTGATCAGACAACCATTCCTACTGCTCCTTTATACTCTATTCTCCTTAAGCTTGATGATTTGCAGGATCGCTTCTTCAAATTTCAAGATGAAATTCGTGTTTCCTTAGCCTCATTAGCTGACCAGATGAATCAAATGGAGGCTCGTCTTGGTGCTAAATTGGACACCGTGGAGGTGGAAACAGAATATATTGATGAAGATGCTCCTGCTTCCTAGTTCTCCTTTAATATCTTTTATGTTTCATTGCTACTATCTCTGTCACCAAACAATTTCTTTGTCTTTAGTACCAGCTGGGGTACATATCTTAAACATTGTTAACTTTGTTGAACCTTTTTACATATGCTACTAACTGTTAGGTTTGATTAGTCATTGCTTATCATGCTTGCATTCATTGTTATTGCTTTTTAATTTGTGCATCCTTATTCTCTCTTTGACTATAACTATATGTTTAGTGCTGTGGTTTGATTGCTTATCTTCTTTTTGAATGATGTCAAAAGGGGGAATATTTGGCACAAACTTAAATAATGCTTGAGCATGTTTGAGATCTAGTTAAATCTATTTTGTTTTTCTTATGGATTAAGGTGCTGGTTTGTTTTTCTGATGTTTGTGTTGCTAGTTGTTAGTTGTTACTCATTGACACTGAAACTAGGTTTCTCATTGCATTAAGGTTTAAGATACTGATTTCTGGTTTTGTTTAGTTGTTTCTAATTTTTTTTGGTTTGGTTTATGCTGAGTTCTTTTAGCTCTGATTATGGATGATTATGGATTAAATCTACATTTTTCTCATTGTTTGATTTTATGCTGAAATAATATAAAGTTGTTGTTTTGATTATTTCTAGAGTAACTGGTATCATGATATTTAGTTAAGAAGAGTTGTTTTGATCTCTAACATACTCTTCAACATTGGTTTACTCTATTTTGTTTTTAAGTTTGTTTGAAAAGTTTGTCATCATCAAAAAGGGGGAATTTGTTGGACCTCTTGAGTTTTGATGATGACTACACTTTAGCAAATATGTGTTTAGAGATTTTGTGCAGATCGATATCCGATTAATTGTGATCGTTGATAGTACCTATGGCTTAGTTCATGGGAATATACATGTCAAAAGGTTTCAAGAGATGCTAGAAGAGTATATCACGTGGGATGTAAAATGGAGACAAGAAGTCTACTGTTCCCAGGTTTGATGTTCTAGCAAGTTGGAATTTGGAGACAGCGCAGTGTTCCCAAACTGAAGTCAATTTGCGTTAGCTAATAAATTCTATCATTTATTTTTTTAGTTAATGTATTTAAATTAATTGGTTGCATTAGTTTATTAAAGTTAATTGGCAAAAAGAATTTCTAAAATTCCTTACGTGGTGGTTTCAAGATTAATTCCTTATTTTTAGGAGATAAACTTGGATCTACTAAAAAGTAGGAACAGCAGTTAGGTCTTAATTATTTTTGGATTTTCTGAAAAATAATAAAATTAATCTTTTCCTAAAAATAGTAAAAATAACCATTTTCTAAGAATTAGTCAAAAGATAACAGTTTTTAGAATTAGTCAAAAGATAACCGTTTTACTAAACCGTTTTCTAAATATAGCATGAAGTTCCAGCCATTAATTTGGGGAACAGGAATTACTACTGAAGAAACTGCTACTTTAGGGAACAGCGGTTATCAGGGAACAGCGGTTATCAGGAAATAGCGGTTACTGATTGCCTTAACCGTTTGTTTGATTTATTCAAAGGCTGAAGTATTAACCGTTTTGTGATTCATTCAGCATCATTCATTGATCCATGACTAAGGATAATGGGTTGGAATATTTTTCTATTTTTAGAAATTTATTTTATTATAAATAAGCTAACTAGCTCGGTTTTTTAGATGGTGAATTAACGCATGCTTTAAGAGAAAAATAATTTTTGTGCGTTTGATTTTGAAATTCTACAAGTAATATTTTGTGCTTTTAAATTGCCAATTAATTCATAATATTTACTTGTGCAACTCTTTGATTTATTTTAGAGAATTTCTATCCTTTTTGTAAGGGATTTTGAGAGTTTATGTAATTAGACTCGGGTGAGTCTAAGGGGGAAGTTAGATAGCTTTTAGTGAAGCTAGAGAGGATTAGCTTATTGTAAAGCTAAGTTTGTTGCTTTGAGTAAAGCAATTAGAGAGTGAAGAGTTGGCCTAGTTGTTTCGCTTCGAGTGAA
Source organism: Amaranthus tricolor (assembly GCF_026212465.1). Lineage (NCBI taxonomy): Eukaryota > Viridiplantae > Streptophyta > Magnoliopsida > Caryophyllales > Amaranthaceae > Amaranthus > Amaranthus tricolor. The sequence goes on along the minus strand of NC_080062.1, from coordinate 21,762,299 downwards.
GTAAGGTGTTTATTGTAATTGTAACTAATTGCCTTAAACATAGTGAAGTTGTTAGAAATCCCAAGTGGTCGTGGTTTTTCCTTTTGTTTAGGCCCAAAAGGTTTCCACGTAAAATCGTGCGTCTCTTTTATTATTTTGCTCTTAGTTTAAGCTTTATTTATTTTGAATAATTCCGCAAAAACAGGGCACAATCGCTTAAACTTGCAACAACAACAATTCACCCCCCCCCCCTCTTGTTGCTGTTCCCGTTCCTAATTGAATCAACATTACCGTTAATTACTCATATACTCATTCAATTATTTCAAATCATCTACATTCAATTCTTTCTTCTTGAATCTTGATTACTTCTTTATTTCATCTACAATTAGGTAAATAATGAACCTTAATTCATCCTTCTTTTTTTCAATTTTGTAATTTGATGATTATTATTATGATTGTTGTTGTATTGGCTTGTGATGAATTAATTAGTTGTAGCATTATCTAATTTCATATGTTAAGCTTAGATTTTACACCAATAAAGTTGAATTTGATTATTTATTTTGTATGCATATAAGGTGTTTGGTGAAATGCATGAACGAAGAATTCATCAATTTGTTAACTTAATATAATGTGATACATGTTTATGTTATTACTTTTTTTATACTTGAATTGAATAATATTATTAGTCTTGTTGTAATTCATGTAAGTTAATTAATGTTATTCATTGATAATTCATTTATTCATGCTTGTATACGAAAAAGTGTGTGTGGCATCATATTAGTAACATGCTTGTGTATGCAGAAATGGATTATCCTGTTATAGTGTATTAGGGTGGGGAAATTACTCATAAGGAGCTTGATGTGGTGTATAATGGTGGATTGAATTCAGTTATGTTTATCCATCGTCAACATACGACTTTTGAGGTGTTTCTTACCATAGTGTATGATGTTATTGGTTGTGATCGTAACTCTTATGAATTAAAAATGGAGATGAAATATTCTGTGACGGAAAAAAATGTGTTATTTCCAGTTATGAATGATGAAAGCATAAGTGCTCTTGCTTATGCGGCCTCCCAAGCCCTTCGAACGGCAATAAAGGTGTGTATTGAATTGGTTCTAAAGTTAGGTAATGCGAGAGAAGTCATGTGTAGCATGAAACTTCCAGAATCGGGTCCTAGTGTACGCCATGACACATTTACAGAAATGTTAACTAACCCAAGTTACGTGAATGAGCATATAGATGAATTTACTTCTCCAACTCATTTGCATAGCCAGAATGCCAATGAGGTTGACTCCTTAAATCAGGAGGATGAGCACATTGATTCTGATCCAGAAGAAGATGATGAAAAACGAGAAGCTTTAGATGCAACGATTAGGGATAGTGCTCCATTTCAAGACTGGCTTCGATTCGATGAGGTTGATCAAAGATTAATTGATGCACGGATGACCTACAATAATGACAACTCAATGACAGAAAATGGTGACTTTAGGGTAGGGCAAGAGTTTAATTCCTTAGATCACCTTAAGAAGATTGTTAAACCATGCGCAATATCTAACAGTAGAAACTTCCGAGTAAATGAGTCAGAGCCTACTAAGTATGTTATACAATGTATTAATGCAGAGGAAAAAAGCTGTGAATGGAGGATGTGAGCAATCATGACCGCCACTGGTGCATTTAAGATTGTGCGTTATAAGGAACATAAACAAGATTGTTCAGGGCATTATAGTGATGATCATCCACTCTTGACTTCTGATTTTGTTGCTGATCTCATCGTAGATATGATAAGAGTAGATCCAGCTTTCAAAGTGAAGTTAGTTGTTAATTTTGTTAATACAAAATACGGCTTTGTTATAACATATAAGAGAGCTTGGTTAGCCAAAAATAAGGCAATAAATAAAGTCTTTGGGGATTGGGATAAGTCGTTTGAGGAGCTTCCAAGGTACTTGCAGGCGTTAATGCAATTGAATAGAGATACAGTGGTACATTGAGAAGTCAAACCAACAATGGATCCTACCAAAGTTATTTTTCATAGAGTTTTTTGGGCTTTTGGACCATCAATAAAAGGTTTTCTCCATTGTCGACCCCTTATCTCTATAAATGGAACACATTTATACGGAAAGTATAAAGGCGCACTTATGATAGCTATGGTGATAGATGCAAACTGTTAGTTGTTCCCACACGCCTTCGCCATTGTGGAGGGAGAAAGTAATGAGACATGGAATTTCTTTTTGGATTGTATACGGCAATATGTTACTAAACGAGATGGGTTATGTGTCATATCTGATCGTCACAAGGGAATCTTGCATGCTATGAACAGGGTTGGAAAAGGTTGGGAAGAGCCATATGCATTCCATCGGTTTTGTAAACGACATCTTGCCTCAAACGTGTAGAAGAAGTTCAAGAACATTGCAGTCCAAAACCTTTTTTGAAAAGCTTCCGAACAAACAAAAATTCAGAAATATAATTTCTATATGGAACGCCTTAAAGAGTATAATGAGGATGCATATAAGTACCTAGTCGATGGTTCTATTCTTGAGCGCCAATGGACATTACTTCATGATGGTGGCCGTTGATATGGAGTGAAAACTACAAACATTTTTGAAGCGTTCAATGCTGTAATGAAGGGGGCCAGGTGTCTCCTAATCACTTCATTAGTTAGGATGACATTTTATCGGGTTAACAAATACTTTGCAAAAATGAGGGATTTGGGGGAGAAATAGGTTAGAAAATGGGCATGTCTATGCTAAAAAACCCATTGATATTATTGATAAGAACATTGAGAAAGCACACTTCTATGATGTTAGGATATATGACACAGTACGTGGGATATTTGAAGTTACCACTGGTCGTGGCAATAGGGTAGCAGGGAAAGGTGGGAAATGTTACATGGTTGACTTCACAGCTACCTCATGCTCTTGCCAAAAACCCACTATATTCAAGTTACCATACTCACATGTTCTTGCAGTATGTTGAGCTCGTAACCTTTCATATGATGCGTTTGTGGACTCGTTTCGTACTACAGAGTACGTAGCCACATATAAGATGACCTTTATGTTGTTCCAGACATGTTTACATGCGCTCCTTGGACTGGTCCCACAGTAATTCCGGATCCTTCAACTAAAAGTGAGAAGGGATGTCCGCAATCAACACGCTTGAGGAACGAAATGGATGCATCGTTGACGTGCCATCGGAACACATGTGGCATTTGTGGAGGTAGCGGTCATAATAGGAAAACATGCCATCATAGGGATAGTCAGACCTCAACTAGGTACATTTTTACCTTGTATGCAACTTTGACATTTTGTTGAATCTTATGGTTATTTGTATATGTAATAGGTGTAATGAAGATGCTGAGCCCATTTGATCCATCAGTACTTACGCTCCAGGCGACTCATCGGAGCATAAGTGCATGGGAGGGGTCAACTTCCCAGTTGGTGACTCGTCAGCACTACCAGGCGAGCATAAGGGATTGGCAGGTTGATGAGAGAGTGTTAGAGTTAGTTGATCTAGCTGGTTTTATTTATATACATCGTTTGTTGGGTGGAGGTTTGGAGCTCGATTGAGCTCTAATCACTGCATTAGTTGAGAGATGGCAACAAGAGACTCACACCTTCCATCTTAGTGTTGGGGAGGTGAGTATTACTTTACAGGACACTGCAGTTGTACTTGGACTGCCCATTGATGGACATGCAGTTATTGGTCATGGAGAGGGAAAGCGGGAAGCCTTGGTTTTGGAGTTGTTGGGGGTACTTCCAGAAAACCCTCAAGACCCTGCAGAGACGAAGATCATCATTGGATCTTTATTGAAGCTCACTAGGCTTCAAGATCGCTTCCGTGTGCTGGGGCCAGATACAGATGATGCTACTATTGAGAGGCATGCCCGCGCATACATTTTGTATTTGTTTGGTTGAATCTTGTTCCCAGACAAAAGCAAGGACTCCGTACAGTTGATCTACCTCCCTTTACTGCGAGACTTATGACCCGTAGCAGAGTACAGTTGGGAGAGTGCGACCCTCACATACTTGTATCGTAATCTTTGTAGGGCATCCTGCAAGGGTGCTAAGGACATAGCGGGGTACCTGTTACTCTTATAGATATGGTCGTGGGAGCATATACATATAGAGAGGCCACTAATTCGGATGGTTCGACCCCAATTTGATGAGGTAGATGATTTAGAGTCGGTCTTGGGTTCACAGCATCAGCGTGGTAGGGATCCTTTAGTAGTGAGTTAATAATCTTCATGTCTTTGTTTGATTCAAATTGGATAATTTCAAGCAACGTTCTCATAGAATCCATTTGTTCACAGCTAGCTTCGAGTACATCTTTCCTGGTCACACTCTCCACATACTCTAGTCTACTACCGAGACTCCCTCGATTGACAAAGGGACGATCAGGTGATGTAGTGTTTAATAATTTTGTTACTTTTGAATCAATTGTGTAATATTACTAAGCTTATTGATTTCTTTGACAGATAACATGGCAGCCATACACGGTGGCTAAGATGGAGGTTTTGCCTGACATATGTAGAGATAGCCATATAATATGGCGTTCTCGCTGTCCCCTAATTTGCTTTCACATTGTGGAGTTCCATCTTTCGGATCGTGTCATGCGCCAGTTTGGTTTGGAGCAGCCTATTCTAGATGCTTGTGACACCCAGGCTACACTACATGCCATTGATCGGAGGACTGTCGACAAGAACTTCCTGGTTCGACATCGATCGCACGTAGATGCATGGAATGATCGAGAAAGCATGATCGTGCAAGGAGAGAACTACACAGATCGGAGCTTTGGTATGTACGTAGTGTGGTATAGGCAGATCACGATATTGCGCATCACGAACCCAATATTTGCACAGCCAGCATCGGACTATCTACCCACTGCTAGAATATTGGTAAGCTTTCTTTCAACGTTCAAAAATATTAATTAGTACATGTAATTCTTATAAAAAATTATTATTCATATGCAGGTTGAGCGTATAAGATCGGTTCTTGTACAGTGTAGTGATGCAACACAAGGGGCCTCTGTGTTGCCTGTTGATGTAGGGGTATCACCTATGTACTTAGACCTTGGGCTCCATTAACATGTGGTTGACGAAGGTCTTAAGTCAGAAGGGGTATGATTACCTAATTCCCACCCGTCCCACTGCTATTGATAATGACATGTTGCACACTTCTTCTACTAGAGGTTCTGGTCATAGAGGTAGTTCTTCACGAGGTTCCAGTTGAGGTTCATCTAGAGGATCTGGTCATTCATCTAGTCGAGGTCGACCTTTGGAATCTCCGTCATCATCTATTGGTGCTATGTCGCCATTTGTTTCCCCAGGGCCTGTGTCCACTCCTTCACATCCATCGCCTCTTAACCGGATCTTGACATATCAGCGTGCTAGTCAGCGACGAGCACCTGCTCTTGATTTCATCACAGAGGCTGATGAGTCCACACCAACCTCTACGGCCGATGCACGCAGCAAACGAGGTCGGGGAGTCTACATTACTTGACTTGGGATGTCTATTGAACTTATGTATCATTTTGGATGGTTGTTTAGATTATGTATATATAAGCATTCTTTTTGTAATTAATGTGGAATCTTCTTAAACAATGATGAATGTGGTGTTTTAAGTATTGGAGTTGGTTGTTAGTTGCTTTGTTATTGAATATGGAGGTTCGGTTATTTTAATGTAGGTTATGAGGATTCGATGAACAAAAGCTTGTATAAATAAAAAAAAAATACTCCCGACAAAACCGCCAAATGAAGTGGCGGTTCACTTAAGTCAAAACCGCCATCTTAAGGGGTGGTTCAGTACAAAGCACAAGCAAGTTCCCCTTAAACCAAACCGCCATGTAAAGTGGCGGTTTTATTTTCACACAAAATTTTAAAAAAAGCTGCTTAGTAAACCGCTGCTTCATATAGCGTTTTAGTTTTCACATATAAACCGCTGCCTTATATGGCGATTTTACTTCATTGTAGTTTTTTTGTTTTTTTTTAAAAGAAAAAAAAAACCGTCCTACGTGGACGGTATCATGGGAATAAACTTTAGCTGCTTTATTACCACCTAGCAAACGACCAATTATAGTTAAAAGTATATGTCAAAGAAAAGAATATTATTTGAGTTTTAGATTGTATTGTATTGAGTAATAATTCATTTGAACTTTGAAATTTGGTTTAGTTTGGACATTATGAATTTTGAAGTACTTAGTATATCAAACTTTTAGCATTTATTTGAGTCTTGAGATTTAATTGTTATATCTTTAATACTTGGTTGAATCAATTTGACTTTATGGTTTGATATATGGTTTCTTTTAGTGTAATATAATTTGGTTTTATTTGATTTAGTAAAATGTTTATTTGGATTTGAAATGAATAATAAACAAAATTAAGATCATCATAAACTCAATCACTTAAAAATATGGTTTGGGTGATGAAAATTAACAGATATTTCATATCGGTATTCCCTTTAAAGAGAAGACCAGAAGAATATGATTAACTTTACCAAAATAAGTAAAAGCCTCACCAAAATTAAGATTAATTTGATTTATTCAGTTTAAAACAAAACCAAAAACAGAAATCTGCACACTCTTAGCAGTTAACATCTTTATACGTGCCTAAAATTAGCTCTAGTCAAATGAATGGTATATTATGTTTTTGAAAATTTGAAAAACTAAACGTTTTTTAATAAAAAAAAATAAAAAAAATGTGGGAATTATATTCCAAAGTGCACGTTTTCACATCCGAACATGTGGTAAGGAGTAACAAAGGACCATTTAAAATTCAGCTACTCTTGTAAGAGACCGTTTTTTAAAGAGACAATCACAAAACATGAAACTCACATTCTTATTTCCTCTTTAAGTTGTATTAATTGGACATTTAGACTATTTAACCCATATATGTAAACTTTTTCTCGGAGAAATTGTCTCTCAAATATGTGTTTAAAATTAGCTCAACCATTGAAGGAAAAGACTATTTAGTTCTACATGAAAAAAGTATCAGAAATAGCATCACTATCTATTAGTATCTCTGTAAAAATAAAAAAAAATAAAAAAATAAAAAAAATAAAAAAAAAAACTCCTATGAGAGGTTACTGCGTCAAAATACGATCACGCAGTAGCAGTACATTATCATTAGAATCTATAATAACAGATCATACTTGCATTTGGTAAAGAAAAAGAAACGCCTCTAAAAATTACATATTTCTTCAGTTGCCTTCATATCTAGGGTCACCAACTACGTAATGGTAAGCAATGACAAGCAGGAACATGCCTATTCCAACAGCATTCGCGAAAAATCCCAGAGTTTGATCGTCAATCATCTGCAGTTCAGTGAAGGCAATACCAATCGAAGCTTAGACCCTATATTCGAACAAAGTCCCACTAACGGCCCGTTTGGTTAGTGGTAGTAAATGATGGTAAAAGGAATGAATAGTGTAAAATTTCATCAAAAGTTCCATTTCATTCCCATAGCGATGAAACTTTGATCATAATATTTTTTTTTACAAATTTCCATTACCACCTAATATAACCTCTCCCATTAGTAATGCATTAACATGAATCTTATGAAGAAAATGAAATGATTAAACATGGTCATCAAGATAGCCAACAGATTTTTCAACCAAAATTACACTAGTTTTCATTGTCATTACCGCCATTTAATACACATACCAAATGGACCGTAAGTGTATGTAGCTGAATTTATCAGAATCTCGGTACTTATACCATGCAATTTCACTACTCCCATAATAAAAGAATTATAAAATGGCATGCTATTTTACATATAAAGACGCCCCGAAGACTAGAAACTGCTTAACAAGCAAGGCACAATCATAATGCTGGTCTCTTTCAAGTTCCAACCATGAAGTTAGGTTTCCATTTAAATCTTTGGTTTCTAATAGGTAACTTTCTCAGCTTCTCCGCGGTTCACCCCTAGCCTTTGGGGATGTATAATGACGCCCCGAAGACTAGATACTGCTCAGTAAACAACGCACAATTATAATGCTGGTCTCTTTCAAGTTCCGACCCTTGAGGTTAGGTTTCCATTTAACTCTTTAGTTTCTAATGGATTATCTTCTCAACTTCTCCGCTGTTCAACCCTAGGTTTGGGGAAATGTAGATCAATAGTCTTCGTAGCTAGTGTAATGCAACTAACTAAACCCCCAATGTAATCTGAAACATGTGAATTGGAAAGGACATGTGGTGAACTTTTGGACTAATATAACAAACTAAGGCAGCTAATTGAACCCTCATAGGCTCATAGACATTTCTAACAGGAAATACGGTATCACTGCTCTCAACTCTTCGAAAAATAAAGACATCAGATTTTAAGAATGAATATGAAAATATTGGTAGACTAGAGGTATCACTACTGCTAGTGGTTAGTGAAAGCCTAGAAGAAACACTGAACTTTTACCCAATTATCTCCAAGTATAACACTTTGAAATTTGGACAGAAATGATCAGAGAGAAAAGAGAGGAAAAGAAAGAAATTCATCATCCTTCCTATGGTAATAATTGATTTGAGCTAAGAGGAAAATGATTAGAAAGAACTCATAAAAAATGCGTGTACATAAAACACATTGCAAGGTTCAGTGCTTGCCGATGTAAAATATGCCCTTTCTAAATTGCACATCATCCAATTTGAGTGTGAATGAGAAAATCAAACAGAAATTGGTCAGATCTTGATTGGAGTTCAGCGAACCTTGTTAGCATAGCTTTTCTTGCTTTATGGACTCTGTCTTCTGTCCGAATCTTCTCACCACATTTGTTCATTGTAAAAGATCCCTCGTAAGCTTTCATTGGTTTACTTAACATGTTGTTTGGATTGTAAAATATGAAGGGAAGGGAGCAAATGCAATCAATATATTGTTAAACAACAATGGAAAATGTAATGCAACCTCTTGTTTACCCTCTCTTCCCTCCAAGTCCTTCTATACTACCAATGATAAACATCATATGAGCTCCTCTCCTTCCCTTCTCTCCAAACATTTACCAAATAATCTTAATGGGGCACTCCACCCAATGAATCTCCATCTACAATTGAACACTAAAACTAAAAGGTATTCTACAAAAATACAATATGCAACATCCTAATCAATCCTCACCCTCACCTTAAAAGTTTGAACGGCGTCTTAATGGAGTACAAATAGAGTAACTGTATTCGTATTATTCTGTTAATGCATCAGCCATCAAGCATGAGCTTTACTCACAGTTTACCACATGAAAATCATAAAAGTTACATTTCTATTCCACCCATATCTACATCAAAGAACAAAAGCTTATAATTACTTCAAATTCACCCAAAAGTAATCAGCATTCTAAACAAAAAGCCCCCTTAACTGTCAAAAGCCACCCATAACAAACGCTTCTCCTGTGTACAAGGAATATACTCATCTACTACTCTATAGTCTATACCATTATCACAAAAATACAATGCTTAATAAACAGTGATTAATTAACAAACCCATACAAACTAACTATCTCTCTTTCAAAACTGAATAAAAAAGAGAAAAAGAAGACGATCACAGTGGGATTCGAACCCACGACCTTTAGATTCGGAATCTAACGCGATATCCACTCCGCTATGCGATCCCTTTATTAGAATTGTCATTATATTCACATTCAATTTTCTTATACCTGTCTCACTATATCGCAATCACCGATTCCTATGCATCGCGACAATCGCAAAAAACTACAAAACCGACCTTGAAAGTGACAATCTGACTAGCTTCCAAAACCCTAAATCAATGAAACCCATCTCCAATACATTCTGACAAAAGAAATTAATTCATGGACAATCAAATTTTAAAAGCAGTTAACAAATAAACTGGAAAATTATAGATCTATAAACTTCAAAAAGTTATTAATTACTTACATTGTAAAAAAAAAAAAAAAAAAAAAAAAAAAAAAAGATGGCGGATCGATAGATCGAATTCGTACCTTGGAGTGTTCAATCAGAGAGAAATCAGCAAAAAAAAAAAAAAATCTAAATTCGAAAGTACCAATGACAGAGAAAAAGAGTGGAGACAGAATGTGGAAAATAAAAATGGTGAAAGACTTAAAAAGACCAAAGGTACATATACATCCTCGTTTAGTGGGTTGGTAATTTTTTGTGAAATAAAAATGGTTAAGACTAGACCTCGGGTTTTGTCGGGTCGGGTCCCGGGTTCATTTTCGGGTCGGATCGAATTTTCTCAGGTCTAGTTAAGACTTAAAAAGGATTTTAATCATTGACGTTTTCCAACAAAACAATATACATATTGAGCATCACTCCTTGTTTATTTATTGTATGCCTAATTACGATTCTCTACTTTTCATATTTCTCCCAACTTTGGCTAAATTGGTGTGAGTTTCAATACTCTTTTTGTGAGAGTAGATGCTTTCTTAACCTTGGGCCCACCAAGTTTTATATTTTGTCGCCACCTTTTTTTTTATCGAGTTTGCCTCCTATTTTTCATGAATTTCTAATTTTACTTTATACATTTTAAAAATTCTCTAAACTCATTTATCTTTCTAAATCTCAAAAAGTATACAATTGCTTAAGGTGGACGCAACATATGAATTTCCATTTTAATTTATTTCATTTGATGTAAACGCAACAAAGACACAAATCTAAAATGTCCATACATTATTTTCATATATATTTAATGTAAGTGCATTGTGAACAAATTTAAAATCTCGATCGAGTACTTTCAATTTGATTAAAAGAATTTTTTCGTTTTTAGGGTAGACACAAATCTATAATGGCATTCGATTTAATTTTAGTTTTTTTATGGTAAATGACCAAATTGTGCAAAATGTCAGACTCAACGTCAAATTAGGTTCGGTCACACAAAATGTTTGACTTGACTATTTTTTTACTTTTTCATTATATTCAAAAGAGAAATGACCAAGTTGCGCAGAATGTGTGAGTGGACCTAGGTCAAGTCTCACAAATTGTGCGACTTGACCTATGGTGAGTTGCTCATTTTGTGCGACTTGGCTGTTTTTCTTTTTTAATTAATTTTTTATAATTAATTTGAAATTAAATCGATCGATATTGAAATTTGGGTGAATATTGCACTTATGTTGATTAAAACTAAATTAAGTTCATTTTTTATTTAAAATAAATCAAAATCAAACGATCGATTTTGGAGTTGTCAACAAAGTGCTTACATTGATTTAAGTAAAACTAATCTATTATTATTCTTTTTATAAATGAATCGAAATTAAATCGATTGACATTTAAGATTTGTGTCTACGTTGTGCTCTCGTTAATTAAAACGAAATTAATATATTTTAATTCAATTAAATAATTAAATAAATCTATTGACATGTTAATTTTGCGTTTTTTTTGCATTTTTTTAATCAAAATTAATCAAAACGGAAATCTGTTTTCATACCATACGCTTTTTTTGAATGGAACCTAATAATTCATTGATAAAAATGTCATCCCACATCTACAATAGAGTAACAATCAAATAAATACATAACAATTTTAATCAAACAAATTTCTATATAGAAAAAGTCACGATCATTATAAATAAGATTTATCATTGAAGCATTTTCTTTATCACTTCGTTGTTTGATGCAACCTCCACCGAGGGGGTCTTTAGATCTGATGTTGCTTTAAAATAGTGACAAATTTGATACGATTCACTGTTTTAGTAGAATTAACACCCGTAGTGACGTTATATATCTTTTTACCATTAAATCGATAACAAGACTCCAAACTCTCACCAAAGACTTTAAAAGTTAAAATCAATATACGGGTAGATCGAATTCAATAAATGGATAGAAAAACTTCATATTATAGAGAGAATGAATTTTATTTGTAAATAAAAATAAAAATAAAAAAACAAAAAATAAAGAGATTAGGGGCTTACCATCAACCATAAAGTTGATAGTAGCCGAAGATTAACAATGGAGGCTAGGGTTTTTTTTGAGAAAAAAGAATGAGAGAGAAGAGAGGCTAGGGTTTTCAAAATGGCTCTATACAATTTCTCATACCATAAGCATTGATTTTGTGAGATATTGTCAATGAACTAACTCAACCAAAAGCTTAAGCTTTTGGTAACAACCCGACTTACCGTTGACTGGGTAAACAGGGTCATCACTGGGTTCGTTTCCCAAGAAACTGAAATCACACTTCCAAAACTCAAGCAAAGAGGTCACAAGCTCTTCAACGTGACTAACTCAGCTAAATCCCAAAACCAACATCTAACTAATACCCAAGATAATCATACAATTCTCTACAAGTCCAATATAACCAGCACAGCCAAAACAAATATACATTTATCCAAAAAAAAAAACTAATACAAAACTACAAATTCCTAAGTGCTCAGCTCAATATACATCCTAGGAACGCTATTCAAGCACCACTAACCCATCGTTCCCGACCGGTTCCGATCTGTGATCAAACTAGAAGATGGAAACAACATGGAATCAGATTAAACTGAATGAGAAGTAACAATCAAAACAACAAAACACAGTAATTCAAATCATAGGATTAAAAGCAACATCAGTTTCCTAGATCTATGTGAGCACAGGGAGTCTAGTTGAGAGGAACATCCATAGCTCTAAGGCTATGTCACTCTCGGGTGAAGCTAGTCAATATCTTAATGACAATTCGCTTCAAACGGGGAGCAGGGAACAATGTTCCTCAACTCCGTCAATGACCAGCTCGCAAGCCCGATCCATTGACCATATCATAATATCAGCATAAACATTCACAACAACATTTGTCTCAACAATTTCCAATTCAAAGAGCTTTAGTAAAAAGTTTATTTTCAAGAAAGTAGTCTGATCAGACCCTCTAAGGGACTGCTACTACTCACCAAAGACGACGCTTCAAAGAGCCGTGATCGATTCGCAGCTATCAACTAGAAAGAGCGTGCAGAGAAATCGTTTCCTGAAGAATAACAAGATCATAACGTCACTCAAGAGCGTTCGATATAACTTTACTAACACATAACTTATTACATCTCCTCCTATGACTATAGATAAAACTAAGGTCATATTTTAGAATTCCTATTTATCTTAACAGTACATGTTCTAATCCTCAATACATTATAATAAAGTTAAGTTCATAACCATATCTAGATTTTTCAACATTCTAGATTTACCACATCCATAATCCTCCATTAATTCATCTAATTAACACCAATCTAAACATTTAACTCCTCAATCAACAAGATTCAAAAGAAACATCCAAGAATACTAAACTAATGAAAATTAAATCATTAGAGTAGTCTTCTACTAAAATTATAATCCACAATAAGTTCTCATCTTCACATTGATCTATATTTATCAATAACAAATATTTCTTAACCAATCTTAAATATCCATATCCAATCTTAAATCTCCATATCCATTAATCTGATCTCAACCCACAAGTCCATCTAATTCAATACTAAACATCAAACATTCCAGCAATACTCCAAGAATCTAGCAATACTCAACACATTTTCCATGAATTTCCAATTTAATGACTCATCTACTAATTCATACACATTCTAAGATTCAACAACATTTGGGTTTAACACATGAATGAAAGATTATGCAAGGGAAAGTATATGAATAAGAGTATAATTATTAAGGAAAAACAAGGAAGAAATCAAGAAGAACTACCTTTTGTTTGCAGCAGCAAGAAACGAAAAATATTCAGGTTCAAAGCTTTATTTTCGGCTTGAATTTGATGTTTAATCAACAGGACCAAAACTCACTGATTCCTTCCCCAAATCGGCAGAATTCAAGTCAATGAAGGAAGATTTCGAATGATTCTATACTCTTTATGGTTCGAATTCAGAGGAAAATGAACAAGAAAAATCAATTAGCCATAATTTACACAAAACAATCAAGAATGTAGAAGTATAGATAATCTATCTTGAAAATCACGAAGGGAAGAACAAGGACTTACTGATTTTGCATGCAGGTCCTTCGAAGATCAGAGGGAAGAAGAACGAGTCGTGCCCTCGCAGCCATTGACGTTTTCTTCAAAGAAATTTCGAGAAATAAGGGTTTAAAGATTCAAAGAGGAATGTCGTGAAGGGAAGGAGATCAACTATTAGTTGAAGAATTTCAGTGTAAATCCGCCATTTTCCAAAGGGTATGGCGGCGAGAGAGAAGGAGGAAGGTGTTCTTGCTGGTTCATACGAAAGGGAAAAGAGGAGAAAAATGGTTGCCTGGTTTTCTTGAGTTCCTCGCGTGAGAAAGAAGAAGGAAGGGTTTGGTTTTTTTTTTTTTTTTTTTTTTTTTTTTTTTTTTTTAATTTAATTTAATTTTTTTTAAGAAAAGGAAAAGAAAAGAAGAAGTTAAATTTAGAATATTGTATGTCACGTTTATGTAAGGTCATTCTCGCACAGATAATTTTATTAAAATTACTCGTCTTAAAATATTAATTTTCCCGAATGTTACACTTATGGTTGAGTTAGTTCCTTAACATGGTATTAGAGCCGATGGTACGATCAAAATTAAAAAATGGTAGGTCCGAAAAAAATGACGTTCCTACCCTAATTGATTACTCCTACATGCGAACTTGACGGGGGTTCGCATGTGAGGGGGGTATTGGGATGAGTTATCCCATATCGACAAATTGAAAACGGTGTGCATGCTTTATAAGCTATTGGAGACCTTCTTCCCATTGCCATATGGTTTTGTGATGTTATATATCTCATTGGCTTATGAAGTGTGTGCACCTCGCGTCTACTCGTTAATATGTTGTCATTCAAAATAAGTCCAGCATATTAACGGGGAGACACGAGGTGCACACACTTCATAAGCCAATGAGATATATAACATCCCAAAACCATATGACAATGGGAGGAAGGTATCTAATAGCTTATAAAACGTACACAATTTGTTGATGTGGGATAACTCATCCCAACAGATATAGAGAGAAAAAATGAATTAAGAGAGTTTTCAAAGAAAGAAGAGTAGAAATAAAAGTTTTTGAATAAAAAGATGGCAACACAATAAAAACAAATTTTTTTATGGTATTATTCGCCTTTGACGTGTTCATTTAGTACATCAAATCGATTTTGAGTATCCATATTGATTTGTACATAATTATTACTCCATTTTAATTTTAGGTGAAATCAAATTCGATTACAGATTCAGATAAAGATCAAATCATCGAGTGTCATTCGCCTGCAATTTCAACTTAGATTTCAATTGGTCAAACTCACAAACCATTGAAGGTCGAATGAATATTGATCTCCTTGATTTTGCTTTCCTTTTAAAGAAATAAGTAAACCTGTTTCGCAAGGCACCCAACATTCTACTAAATTTCTTGACTGAAATCTTTTTCTCACCATTTCAGCCGTCGCTTTGTCTCTCATCTTTGCTTCTCTCTTCCTTATTGTATTCTTCAGTAACTGTATGTATTTTTCCCCTTGTCGATTTTCTGTTTCTATTTCATTTTCTTCTGTTCTTATCACTTCAATTACTGTTTTGCTTTTCCAGTTTTCCGGTAAACCCTTATTCTCGCAACTATCCAATCGACAATGGCGGTGAGCTTTGCTAGACCTTTTATCTCTTTTTTATTGTTTGTAATTTCGATTTTGTTCGTTGCAACAATAATTTCAACTATATTTTTGTTTGGATCTAGATGTAATAGTATTCCACGAAGAAAACTTATATTTCCAATAGACTTTGAATTTGTCAATTATTGTTTATTTGTTTAGCGAGTTTTTAAACTGAGGAAGGGGCAGTTGATTCAGAATTTTTCCAATACCAAGTTCTTCCCACTTTCGATTTTTAAAATTATTTAGAATTCAGTTAGGGTTTCAGATTTGAGGTATTGATTATAATGCTGCACCTTACCAGAGTAGGATTTATGTTTGTTTTGGTATTTTTAAATTTAGGGTGCTGTTTGTTTTTTCTTTGTTAATATTACAAGCGAAGCTCATTTCAAATTGGGTAGGATCCGTTGGAACCCTTTTAAGATAAGGAATGATTTTCCGGAAATAATCACAAAACATTTTCTATTGTATGCTAATATTATGAAAAGCACTTGGGGCTGATGCCATTTTTGTAATTATTACCACAGTATTAAGATGACAAAAATGAGTTTTTGGATCTGTAAAACACCCCATCTCTGCATATATTGTCTTGGTAGCATTTTAAGTGGCTGGCTTGTAATTATTGTTGTCAAAAGACAGATAATGTTAAAGTCATCATGGTGCTAGAAACAAGTTATTTTTTTACTTATTACACTTTACTCCTCCCTCATTGTGCTGTTTGCGTCTTTGTTATACAGGAGAATCATGGTACCCTGGAATCACAGATAGACACATTATTGAATGTAGAAAAGCAGATGAGACTTGCTGGAGATGTTGCTGGAACTAGAAAGGCTGCTTGTGATATTCTCCGGTTATGTTTTGAGGCTTCTGCCTGGAAGACCTTGAATGACCAGATCATTCTTCTATCAAAGCGTCGAGGTCAACTCAAACAGGTTTACAGTGATAGCTGTTTTTTTTAAATAGTTTTGAAAGTACCTAGTGTGCACTCAAAAGACATAATTGATATCTATTTGAATGCAAAAGCTCTATATTCTGATATAATGTATCTAATCTTCTTGTGTATGCTGATACTAGATTCATAAAGATGAATATCTTATGGGCATAGTATTGTTCTTTAGTTTGCTTAACCATGCTTTTACTAGTACAAATATGATGGCTCATGGAATTCATCTCCAAATATTATGAGCTTCACAATGTGTGTTTTACTATCTTATTACTTATATTCCTGTGTCATTCATGGGGTAGAGTGGTGCCATTCTATCTCGTGGGCCACCATTGCTAGTGTTCGTTTTGTGAAATATAACCTTTCGTTATATCTTTGAGAACTAGCACCTATTACTTAATTTTTTGGGCCAATTAATTTATCTTCAAAAATCATATTTAAGAAAAGAAACATGTTAAAACTTTCTTGTAGGCTTCTGTCCTTCATAACCCCCTTTTCCCTCATTTAAGGCAGCTACAGGCTACAACCCTCATACACCCTAATTCTTTTACATATCTCACATTTCCTTTTTCCTTCTCAATTTCACTTCTCTATATTCCTCTCATCTATTTAACTGCCTGTGCATCATAATAAATTTCTGTCGCTGTGGTTCTTTCTTTTTGCTTTTCTTCTCTCTTTTGTCATCACAGTGTTAGGAAATCAAAGTGTAAGTATCAGCACACAACAGACCATTGATCTTATTGCTATTGAGAAATGTCTGAAAGTGGCAATATTGATGACAAAAGGTGATTAATTTATGCTTTATAATGGACATCCAATGTTCGCCAAAAACTTCCTATTGCTTTTATAATGCTTCAGGAAAAGTTGTTTTTGGACACATTAATGTGTTGTCTTGAAAAAAGTAAAATTAAAGTTGCGTCAACAAAAATATATGATGTGATTTGACAAAATATGCGGTTAGATATTTTGTTCTACCACAATTTCTTGAATTTTGTTTTGATTTTTGATTATGTCTTGAGTTGCTGTTGATATTTTACGTCTCGTGTCTTATAATTGGTCATTGAAAAATTAGTGGCATGACTTTTTGTCACTTTTCTCGGATCAAATTGTGTGTTTAAATCCCTACTATGCAAAATATTAGTTTTGTTATTTGTTTAAATGGGTGTGGCTTCTTGTTATCGAGGTTATTTTATCATTTGTGCCAAGTAGTTTACTTGAATATACATAACCTGTCATGTAAAGGGCTCACCAGATGCAGGAATATAGAGCTGAACAATATAGTTTTTTGCATTTCCATCTTCTTAGTTGTCTACCACATAATGTATCAATCATCATCTCTTCATTTGACTTCTAACAGAAATTCCCTTTTGTTCACAGGCTGTGACAGCGATGGTGCAGCAAGCCATGCAGTACATTGATCAAACACCTGATCTTGACACTCGTATAGAGCTCATTAAAACACTGAATAGTGTATCAGCTGGGAAGGTAATCTGATACTCTGGAACTGAGCTGGTCCATGGTCAGACTTCTTTTATGGTATATGTTTTTATATAATTGCCTATTCGCTGCAGATATATGTTGAAATAGAAAGGGCACGCTTGATCAAGAAACTAGCTAAGATTAAGGAAGACCAAGGGCTTATTGATGAAGCTGCGGAGCTGATGCAAGAAATAGCTGTAAGTATGGTTACTAACATCATGTCATTCCTTTCATGTTGAAATTTTCATTTTCATGACTACTCACTCTGTTCGGTAACTCTGCAGGTTGAAACCTTTGGTGCAATGGCAAAAACTGAAAAGATAGCATTTATTCTCGAGCAAGTATGTTCTGCTTTTTCCTAGTGTAGTTGGTTTCTTGATCTATTTCCATGGCTGTATTTGTAAGTTTTTCCGTTGGAAAATTTGCAGTTAGGGGCTGATTTGATGAATTTACTTGATTTTGTAGGTTCGCCTTTGTTTAGACCGTCAAGACTATGTTCGGGCTCAAATTCTCTCAAGAAAAATCAGTCCCAGGGTTTTTGTTATTGATCCATCAAAAGAAAAGAAACCTAAAGAGGGTGATGCTGTAGTAGAAGAGGCTCCTGCTGATATTCCATCATTGCCAGAATTGACGCGCATCTATTATGAATTGATGATTCGGTGAGTCAGAAACTATCATCTTACATTTTCTCTGTTTTGTTCTTGGTATAGTATCTATGCACAAAATTTAACAGAGTCAATTTTAGTACTCCACAAAGATATTTTATTTTCCTTTCAGAAGTAAGATAAAAATTATTTTATTTGCTCAAGTTTTAGTATCTATCTGTTTAATTTGCTTTATTTTAAGAAATATTCTTACTTTTAACTCTTGAGTCTTGACTTCTTGCTTGGTAAATTCATGCATGCTTAGTTACTACTGCCCAAATTACCTATATATTTTCGTGGCTGATAGAACATGGACTACGGAGAGTGAAAAAAGCAGGAAAACAATAGTGTTGTTGAAACCAAAGTTAAAGGTTAAGGGGTTAAAAGCAAGGAGTGTTTATTGATTACACTTTTCCCTTTGCTCTTCCCTTATTCTCTTTCCATTATTATCTTATCAGCATATGACTCCTTCATGATCTCATCCCCGCATATGTTGCTGCTCTTTCTTTTTGACCGTAGAAACTAGCTCAACAGCTCTGCAACAATCCACCTATATGCAAGCCACGACCATCATCACCTTCCATTTGAAGAATCAAGTATTTAAGATTCATTGTCAACTAAAATGTTTTTCTACAATTTTACTCTGCAATCTTCATAGTGTTAGTCGACTGCATAGAATATCATCGACTTGTTGTCCACTAGGTAATTAATGGCACAGGTAGCAATGTAGGCCTTAGGTGGTATAAAAAATGTTGAACTGAGTATGGGGGATGTGCTGAGGTGGTAGTTAGTTGTGGAGTTATGAGTGATTAACTGAGATTTGGACGATTTGTGGAAAAGGAGATGAAGATAGTTAGTTAGAAGGATTTAGGGTTTCTATTCCTCGCTTCCAAGGGAAATTGATTGCCATTCTCAAATGTTTTTCATTTGATCTGTCTTAAATTGGCAATATCATTCCCCTCTAGTTATCTCCTCTCTTTTTTCATTCTAGGTTCCCTTTGCAGGGTTTGATGAGTAGAATTCAAGATTCTTATCGTATATTAACCATCACCAATCCATTACTGATGAGGGGTAGAAAACCTCATCATTTTATTCTAGCCTCTTGCTGAAAGTAGAAGAGCCATTGATGTTTAAATAGATTTTGTGTAAAAAAAATAGTTTCATACTTGTACTAAATAAGTTTTTTCATTGCTCTAAGATCTATCTCTTTTCTATACCATTGAGGCTACTCTGATCTTCCAAATGACACTGGAACTTTTTTTCTTTTGTCTTTTTGTTGTATGAAATTATCAATTGGAAGTTAGTTTTCTGGGCTTAAAGTGATTCTCTTCTGTTCAGATACTACAAGCATCACAATGACTACCTTGAGATATGTCGATGCTATAAGGCTATATATGAGATACCATCCATTAGAGAAGATCCCGGGCAGTGGATACCGGTAAACAATGTGCCATTATTAATATGTAAAATTTTTTGTATGGATTGTTGAATACTTCTAATGTTCCATTCTGTTTGTAGATCTTGAGGAAAATATGTTGGTACCTGGCTCTTGCCCCTCATGATCCAATGCAGTCAAGCCTTTTGAACTCTACTTTGGAGGATAAGAACCTTTCTGAAATCCCTAAGTTCAAGTATCTCATTACTACTTTAGAAGTTATTTTTTTTTATTATTATTTTTTTTTGAGTCAAAAGGTCTGAATATGTATGTTGCTTTGATGTACTACCTTAGGTCACTATTGAAACAGCTGGTGACGATGGAGGTCATCCTCTGGACAATGCTTTGGAATGAATTTGAGGCTGAATTTGATAGTGAGAAATATTTGCTTGGAGGCTCTTTAGGCGAGAAAGCAGCAGAAGATTTAAGGCAGCGGGTCATTGAACATGTAAGCTTTCTTATAATAGATCTATAAGTTATTCTATCAGCCATCAACGTTACTAAATACATACTTCGATTATTAACAGAACATACTTGTTATTTCAAAATACTACTCGAGGATCACCTTGAAGAGACTTTCAGAGTTGTTGTGCCTTAGCATTCAGGTTTGCTACCTTCATAAACTAGAATGCTTGCTCTTTTTCTGTCTTTCCTATCCTTAAAAGTGTTGTATCACCTTTGTATTATTTTTTGGATGTGTCTGAGAATCCTGGTGAATTGTTATCTTAATAAATAATCAGTAAATTGATGGCAAATATGCTTGTTGGTTTTATGTGCATACTGTATCCTGTATGCAATTTTTTCGCTGATACAACAGTATATATATGCTCTACACGTATCAAAGTTCAAATTTGGCATTTACAATCAGTAGGGGAAAGCGTTGTGCAGTTTTCAATGCTGATGCCTTTGATGTATTAGTGATATAGAAAGACATGGGCTGGATGATAGCCTGAGACATCAGGTTTTTGACAGTTTGAGCTTTTGATGTGGCCAAGCTAGCTCTTGAAACGAGTGAGGAGAGCAGGCATAGTGAGATAGAGAAATTATAGTAATTCATTTATGATTTCATGGTTTTTGGAATTCTCTAAAAACAAATCATGAGTCATCAGTTTTTGGAAATGCCACAGTTACCTCTTAGTTTTTGTTTGCAATGTGAATTGATCTTTTTTCTGCTGATAAAGGATTACACAGGCACACAGCAAAGTGTAAGCTGCAGGTTTGTTTTGCTTTTTTATCCTTGTATGGTGAGACTTGCTTGCTTTAATTTTCTGCATTTGAACAATACTTATAACTTTATTACTAACATCGATTTCAGTTTGTCGGTAAGTACAAGCCATTCAAGTAATCGTATATTTTTAAACCCAAGTAATTAGATAGAGGGTTTTGCTATGTAGTGACAACTGACAACCAACGTAAAAAAATCGTCACATCTTTTATTTTATCATCAACTAAAGTGAAAATCTTTATTTTTGGGATTGAGCTTTGGCATTGTTTTTTATTTGAAGGTTGTGTTGAATTTGTATCCTTGCAAGAAATTATCAAGGTTCTCCTTTTGGGGGTAAATCCATTCCTACAAGGAACAGATATGGTCACTTTTTACAAAAGGAAAAGGAAGAGAAAATACTAGTAAGAGAGGTGGAGGTGGGAGAAAATAAGTTAGAGAACTTTGAATGTTCATGGTTTTATGTCACAATTGTTTAAAGGTTATACTGAATTGTTTTCAAACACTAGGGCAATGTTGAGAAAACACTGTATCAAGGTATGATTACTAGTTTCTCTGGAAGCTTCAGGTGTTCAGTTACCAAACTTTTTAACCCGCATTTCCCGCCTACTATCTTGAAAAAAAAAATACTTGGGTGGTTTTGAGGAAACGCGATTTGGTATGAAAGATAATTTCCCTAAAAGGTCGAGTACTCTAGTTTATTTAAGTTGTGCTCTTCGAATCAGCATGTATAAAATAAGTATGGGCTTTCTGTTTATCGTGGTTAATTGATGATTTTTTGCTGGCTGTACTGCTTATTGTTTTCTCTTATTTGACTGATGAGGAACTGCTTTATGAAGAGATGAGGGCATGTCTGCCCTATAAGAATCGAGGTAGATTATGAAAGGACTATTGTGTCACTTTTTAGGTGAATGTTCTAGTTACCCTTTAGTATGATAGTGATGTGGAAAAATTGGCATCACAATGTTTTCTGTTTCAGAATTTAAAGGGCGTTTGGATAACGGCTTTTACGTTGGTTTTTTTTTGTTGGCTTTTGGCTTGTTGGTTGGTCAAACTGCAAAAAAGTTGATAAATGGCTTTTAAGCCAAAATAAAAAAGCTACTCCAGTTAGCTTTTTTTGTTGGCTTTTGGCTTGTTGACCCACTTTCTCTAATAAACAACCAACAATCAACAATCAATACCTAAATTTACTGAACATTTCCAAACAGTTGACTTTTTTAGCTAGCTTAAAAGCGAGCAAAAAAGCCAACATTTCCAACTGGTCAAACAAGCCAACTAAAAAAGCCGAAAGCCAACCACTAACGACCAATTGCTAAACATCCCCTTGATGTTGCATGTCCGAAATTGTCTCCTTAAATTTTGGGAAAGAAGATTTCTCATTAGACATAGGGCTGGCAAAATACGAGATATTTCTTTTAACATTATGATAAATAATAATTATTTTGTTTTCTTTTGTTATTCTCATTTACTTTTTCCAATTTTTAAAGCAATTTTTGAGCCTTAATATATCTCTAAATACACATCATAAAAACTATACATTTAGACAAATCTAACATCTAAAATATCTTTACTCTCTGAAACCTTATTTAAATTTCTCTTGTTTAAGTGGAATATGTTAAATCAAATGTGAACATTAGAGTACATAAGGAGTATCGATTGTCAGACATTTTTATGCTCCTTGATAATTTTTTAAATTACCAAAATTTTTTTGTGCCATTTATATTATAATTGGGGTCAACGTTTGGGTTGTGCCATCATTAGCGAGCATCATGTTATTTCATCTTTTCTCCATTTTCTTTTGTGGTGACTCGTGTAAAATGCTTAATTTTTTTGTTGCTTACTGTCTTATTCTTGGATCTAGAGCATGCTTTGAACTTTACTTGACATAAAGGAGGCTTTAATGTGAGACTTTGAATTTGATTTCTTATCTTTTGTGGCCGCAGGAAGCCGAGAAACATTTATCTGATATGGTCGTCTCCAAATCGTTGGTGGCCAAGATAGACAGGCCAATGGGGATTGTATGCTTTCAGGTCGTGAAGGACAGCAATGACATCTTGAATTCATGGTCGATGAACTTGGAGAAGCTGCTTGACCTGGTTGAGAAGAGTTGCCATCAAATACACAAGGAGACTATGGTTCACAAAGCAGCTCTCAAGGTCTAAATTAGGGGATGAACGATGGATTTATGGTATTCTGTTTCTCATCTGGATTGTGAAGGAAGCTCAATCTGCGATCTATTCCTTTTGGATTGATCTTTGTGTTCCTAGTAAAAGACATTTTGCACACTAGAAAAGAGTACACCTATGTTGCTTGTATTATGTGGTTTCCGATTCCTCTGTTGATTCATTTTATAGATACATCCAGCGTAAGAGCAGATACAATTTATTTTATTAGAGTATAAGCAGCTCTATCTTAGTACACTCCGTTTCATTCGAGTTAAAGTAGTTCCATCTTAGTACTCTGTTTTACAATGTCTATTGACACAATCTATAAGTTATGTCAATTTTCGAATATCTACCACACAAGTTGCACGATATTGGAGTACTTGGTTTTTTAGTCTAATGTCTCCCTACCCATAGGTTAACTTTGTGAGCTTGCCCTTTGGGATCATATTGTTTAGAACTAGTTGAATACGGAGAAAAAATTCCGTTGAACCGCCTCTTCCGAGGCATTCAAGCTCAGCTGTAATTGTTAAGTTTGGCCACTTACGATATCTGAAATCTGCTCGATGAGATAGAAGTATAGAACACAGGCATCATATATACAAGCAAAAACTAGCCAAAACCTTTCTGTGAAATCTGTCTGCTTAATAAAATTACACAACCACTTCAGTTCACTAAGACAATGAAAAGATTACATAAAGTTACACCAATATAGGTTAAAAAAAACAACCTGCAACAGTACAAAACTTTCAAGCGCCGAAGGCTGTCTGCTTCATTTAACGAGCTCATAAAAAGAATTCAGCATCAGGAAAAGAATTTATGGCAATCGTGTGACCTAAGGTAGGGACATTGCACAGCGTCGATCTCTTTGACTTGCAGAAGATCCTTTAAATGCGATAATACTACGGAATATATCTGTTTTTCTGATACATAGAAAATGAAGCTATCGAATTATCCAGGTCTGCCAGGAATGGTTTTTCCAGATTTAACTGATTCAGATCCAGGAGCTGTCATCATGTTACCATTATCAGACATGTAGTAGTAGTTATAATTGATTCTTGTCACTAAATTTGCCAAATGAGGAAAGTGTCCCACATTCAGCTTAAAGGATAGTACCTGCAAACACAAAACCAGCAAAAATCATTATTCACTCCCAAATAGACTTGTCAAATAAGTCGGTCGTTCGTTCGGGATTTACCCAACAAGTCATAGATTTATTATTAGTAAATAGCTAAATGTTAAGATTTTACTCATCATCATCTTATCTAATGTATCCCGCTCATAGGAAACTATGATCAGGGTCTGGAGAGGAAAGGAAGGCGACAACTCATACCCATAAAGAAGAGTACGGCCAAAGAATCCTTCTGCTCGAGAAAGATCCACTGATGAATGTAGTCAAAAACATAAAAATAAATAAAATAAAATAAATTGGGCCAAAACAACTTTTAAGCCATAGTTGTAGAATTTGATTCAAATAAAAAAATGGCGAAATAATAGCTGGTTACAACTCGACAATATCAATGTAGAACTCAAAAATTTACAAAAATTTAGAAAAACCGGCCAGGTTGGTCAGTTGATTCGGGTTTGGTCGAGTTTTAAAGTCTGGTCAAAATTTGATAGGTCTATTCCCAATGAACACGTTGTCATAGTTGATTATAGCAAAGTAGGGAAAGTTGCCTAAAACAAACACTTGTCTATGACAGTTTGTGAAAAACTAACCCTAATTTCTAAGTTTCACAAAGTCCCACACACGAACACTTTGTTAATGGAAAGATTTGGTTTTTTCACGAACAGGCTGCAATTGTCTAAAGAAAGGGTAATTTGAATAAACGTCACAAAAACAGAAAGATATCAAGAGAAAAAATACTCTCAGGAGAAACGCAATGCAATCATCGAACTGCTTCTCAACACGATCAACTTCCATCTGATATTTAGCCTTAATGGCAGAAACTGCCCCACCACTATTAAGCATCTGCTGTATTGAGTAGAAGTCCAAAGCCAATCCAAGGATAGTGTTTATCCTGCTGGCTATCAGCGCCCCCTGAAGTATATACAAAAGCACCATAAATCGAACCAAGAAGAGGCAACATGTGGGTTCTGAATCTAGCTATACAAGCAAACAATAGAGAAGATACCAACCAGCTTATCAGGAACAACAAAGCATTGCCTTTGAATTGATAGCAAGTAGGCCTCATGGACTTCAATTACTTCATCTAAAGAACGTGCTGCAGCAATACCTTGGCACATCTCACGCCATGCACTATGATAGACCTGCATAACCAAATGCATAAAAGAAGTTCTTAAAACTTATAGAAACAGTCTCATTTTGCTACTACTAGACGTCAACGTCCAGTCTTTTATGACAAATTAGATCAAGGATTAAGCATGCAATCAGCAGTTAGCACAATTAGTATAAGTGAAATTTTGCTAGCTTAGTCTAGAAATAACATCATACAAGTATACTACCCCATCCAAGCAAGAAGACAAGAATACAGACCTAGGTAACTAAGCCCATCCATAGTTCTCACTAATAACCACGAGTTTATCACCAGACACATTGTTGATCAAACTCATGAATACGGGGCTTTTTGACATGGGGGAAACAAAAAGGGAAAAGTAATCAAAATTTGTATTTCCCGTGCTGCTTGTTAAATATTCTGTCGTTTCCCATCCCCCTACTTGCTGTTTAAGTTTACCCCAATTACCTCTACATTAAGTCCCAAACATAGTGTAAAACCATAGCCGCATTGTATCACATTAGCTGCATTGTTAAGGTTATAAAAAAAACGAACCAATATTAACGCGTTTGGGCTGTATCAAGGAATGTCTTATGGTTTTGACCGATATTTACGTGTTAAGATAACCGCATAACTCCCATTAATGCATCACCGTCGCATTATTGCTACAGCGACCGCGACCGTTACTGCATTATTACATAATACACCCAGGGCCCCCTCTATGTGAAAGCCCCATTTTTCTCTATGCCATACCATTGACTTTCATTGACCTACGTCATAACATGCGGCCACACCCACATGACCTGCTAGTCACCAGCCACTACAACCAACACCAAGGCCCCGATGGACCACTATAATTATCACCGGAGATCATCTTTAAGAAGTTCTATACAACATGGTGGCTGTTGATGAAAGAGAAAGAAAGGAGAGAAATTAGAATTAAGGTTTCCCTATTATTTAACTATAATAAATATTAAATTTTCTCACTAATGTTAAAGATCTGGAACTTTAAGGTCAAATATTCATGGTTATTGTTTGAATATAATTTTTTGCACTTTTCTCTTTGCCTTCCCCTTTTTATTAGGATATAATTTTTTAGCAATGTCAGGAGCTTACTTGCTTTTAGAGACTCGCGTTCTTCAACAGAAATCAAATATCATCTGTCATATTAAACTAACTTCGAATTCTTTGGTCAAGAAGTTCAAGGCACAATATAAATTTGTACATGCAATAACTCCCCTAAAGGAGGACAAAAAAATAGTGACAGACATCAAACCAAGTACAGGAAGCTTAACAAGTTTAGTCAATGCAAGTTTTAACAAGAAATCTTACTCTATCCATCACATATTGGTGAAAAGCATCTACAAAATGTAAAAGCTTCTGCTCTACTAACCAATGGCGCTTGCAGTTGACTGTTACCACCCCCTTTTTCTGTAAAATGCCAGCATCAAGAAAGCAGTGTCAAAGTAAAATGGTGGGGATCGTATCAGTTTAATCCAAAGTTATAGTGATACTTTACATTTGCACAGAATCCAAAAGTCAGATCACAACACAGGTAATAAAAGATGAAAGAAAAAAGAGTACCTTCCAGATCCATCTGCGAACTTTGTCCAGTACAAACTTTGCACGCTTGACTTTCAACAAAAAATGCATAACCTACATCATATGTTTCTGAATTAGCAAAAACTGATGCCTATTTAGATAAAAAAAAAAATGTATGGCGCATTTACAAATTTTACCTGGTTATATTTTCTAATTGCCTCTGTGTTGGCAATAAGTTCAAGCGGCCAAGAAACCTACGAGATTGATACAAACACAATTCATCAATGTGTAGGAAAAAAGGATAGAAGATCCTGCTAAGTTATGAACTTTAGATTTAATGAGGTAATTGTTAACAAAACCCACTTAGCAAAGACAGGTGTAGGGCTGCATATGTACAGTACACCATACCCTGGCCATAAAAGAAGTGGACAGTCATTCATGTAATTCTTATTATAATGGAATGTGACTTGTATTCATCAAACAACTTATAAGACTGATAGTTGGATGGTTATTACCCAATCCCAGAGTACAAATCTTTCAAACATAAACACCAGATGCTTCGACACAATTATCCCATATTTTCCAGGATGAAACAAGATTGCCCAATCTAAGAACTCATGATTATTAACTTTAATCACTTGAGTACTACTGCTTATCTCTCCTATTATCACACTAGTCTCTTCAAACCTATAGTTAATTGGCGTGCAATGAGGAAGAGGATGAAGTATGAGGAAAGTGCACTGAGTTTGAACCTTAAGAGTAGATCATATCCCAGCCAACTTGAAAAATAATATAAGCGGAAGACAATAAAAGCCAATGTACCATGTGCACAAGTTGATAATGCTTTCCAAGCAACAATAATGTCAAATCCTTAATCACAAAAAACGTTTTCCAAGATAATTAACAATAAGCATGCTAACGTAATAAGCATGAATTATCAATGTGGCTACTTTTACACGGAGAAAATGAAGCATCTTACAGGATTTTGAGCTTTAATCACTGAAATTAAGTATACATAACCAATAAGGCCTTTACTAGGATCTTCAACATAATCCTAAATATTTTGAGAGGGACAGGGAATAGATTGATTTTTTCTTTTGACATTTTATGAACTGAAACGTAAACTGTCAAATTCAAATGAAAGAATATCAAAATGTACATTGCTGTCATTGGTACAATTGTTACCAACCAATTCTCTGTAATTTTGATAGTCCTTTCTAGTAATACCATAAAAATGTCTATTACGATTTCCAATTCACAAGATTGGAATAACTGCTCCACACCTCATTCAACGCAACAAGTTTAGCTTTATAAGTATGCTACTAGTTTTGCCACTAATTGGGCCTTTAATACAATATACGTGAAACATCTTTGTGGTCACCTAATATCTCTAAAGTGCCTCCTGCAACCATAAGAAGCTCTTCAAGCCTACTCTTAAATTATGATTGGGTTGCTTCCAATATCACCCCAAAGTTGAAGGCAATTGACTCAGGTATTAGCAGAAAATAAAAACTAAAGGTAATCAGATTTGATTTAAGTCCACTATATACCAAGTTCCAAATACATCACTGGAGACTTTCAAACTTAAAAAGGAACACTTAATTAAGATCAATGCATTGTGCAATACAAAAATCATGAAACAGACCTTGTAGGTGAAGTTAAGTACATCAAGACCATTAACACCCATGCTATACTCATGTACTTTACGAGAAGTAGGAGCAACAGAAGTATTCTGCTGATCACTGCCATCAAGACCATGGGGTTTAGTGATGGAGACAACCAACGAATCTGGAGCAGCCAATAGCATGGCATCTGAAGAATTTCTGATTGACTCCTGAAATAGACAACAGAAAAGATGGTAAGTGTCTCAGAGAAACTAAAATACACAAACATCTTTAGTTATATCGAGAAGTAAGGACAAATATTAGTACATGTGGAGGGGCAACAAAGGATTTTCCAATCACAAATTGGCCTTCATCAAGGATCGGCTTAGATGAGATAACTCAATCGATACAAAGAGATGTGCCTTTGTGCATGTTATTTGTTGATGACAATGTTTGGGTAGATGAGACCAAGGAAGGGGGTAAATGCTAAGTTCAAACAATGGATTCACGAGGTTTCGAATTAAGTCGGAGCAAAAGAGTATATGGAGTATAATTTTAGCACAAATGCGATAACGAGAGGCACTATAAAGATAGAAGAAAAGAAATCGCTTCAAGTGGATATTTCAAATACCATGAGACTATATTTAAGAGAAGTAGGGACATCCTAATGTTGCATGAAACAAAGTTCGATGCGATATAAGAAACGGAAACGAGAAACAATAATTTTAAGTTTTGGAAACGTAAGAAACGTAATGCAATCTAATATAATTTAAAAATTGTATATATAAGTTAAAAGAAGGTAGATGACTAAAAATCAAAAAATGAAAATAACAAAAAGAAGTGATGAATGAATGAAAATAAAAGCGAAAAGGAAAAAAAATCAAATATTGAAAAGCAATACCAAAATGGACTTACCTCACTAATAAGCCCATGTATAAACCCCAATAATATACATAACAGTCAAATAAAAAGCAAGCAAGAAAGAAGATAAGGGAAAAGAACTAAAAAACTATCAAAGAAAGGAGGATGAGACAAGGGAATAGAATAATCGGTTGCCACAATAAAAATTAGACAATGGAAACCAAAACCCTAAAAGTTCAAGTAAGTTTTCAACTTTTCCAATTTTTCTAGTTCTTTTTCGCGTTTCATCTCTTAGTATTCTTCTCCACTTTTCTTTGTTCTTTTTGTCTCTCTCTCTCTTATCCTCTCCAAGTTCTTCACTTTTGTTCTCTTTTCTATTCTCTTTGTGTTTAAATTTCAAAGGTTGAGAAAGCCTCAACCACAGCAAACCAGATCGTTGCCGTAGGCGATCTGAGTTGTGATTTGGTACCGTTCTGGTACGAACGATTTGGGACGAAGTATGTGCTATGATCCGCGTTTCACGTTTCTATGGGACATCCAACAAAATGTGACCCACTAAATTAAGTGTGGGTGGACAAAAAAGAATGCGCCTACTGGAATATTATGTGATCCAAGAGTGTCGATGAAGTTAAAAGACAAGGTTTATTATGCGACCATTAGACCATCATTACTATATGTATCAAAATAAAGGATCATAGTAAAAAGATGGGAGTAGCAGAAATGCAAATGCTTCAATGGATGAGTGGACATACCTTGAGGGATTTAATTCAAAACGAAGATATAAAAAAGGGTTTAGGAGTTGAAAATATTGAAGAAAAGATGAAAGAAAATGTTTTAAGACGGTTTGGGCATGTGCAAAGACGTGGTATTAGCAAATTGGTGTGTAAGATAAAAGTTAGAGCAAAAGACTTAAAAAGAGGGCGAGGAAGACCGAAGATGACTTGGAGGACAAGAGTAGAAAAAGACATGAAAGATCTAGAAGACTAGAATTAAAAATGGAGATGGTAGATAATTGAAATGAATGGAGAAGAAGAATCCATGTGACAACCATTGGAACTGATATATTGGTTCATGTAGCCGACCCCAATCTTAAAAAGATTGAGGCTCTAGCATTGTTGTTGTTGTTGTTGTTGTTGTAGGATGAATCAAAACACGACTCTACAATCCAATTCAACAAATTTTATCTTAGTTATAATTACATAAGCTTGTACAACATCTTTCACTGATTCCTAAACTCATTATGAATAACCAAATTGACTTCTCCAAAACAACAAGGAGTGTATGTGTATGTGTATCTGATGAGTAAAGCTAATAATATACGAATGTAAAAGTTGAGTGGATTGAATATGCATTTACCAACAAACAAAATAGTATGAGAACTGTTTTAAGACAAACAAAAATAGAAAGGACAAATGCAGAGGAAATGTGGGAGGACTTGACTGAGTTCCTAATAATTAGAATGAGTAGTGCAGATGAATTAGGAAGAAAAGGGACTTCTTTCATTAGATATCTACAATGTAAAACTCATTGTGAAGCTCCCAAATCTCGTTTATTGCCAAATTCCAAGCCCAGAGCATTCAAAAAACTTAAAACCCTTTCAACAATCCTTCATCTTACAGCCACAACAAAAATCAGGGGTTGGCTATCAGAAACTATCTTTTCAGCGTTTCCGTTGCAGGCCCCTAGAACCAGGTCTTTAGAGAAAAAATGGCTCATTATTATCCACATACAAACATTACAAGCTCAGATTTTATGCACTCATCATACCACCAAGGCATCAATGAATCCATTGAGGGTTCATATCAAGATTCTCCAATTATTAGAATTCTACATGTCCTTAAATAGAACAGTTGAT
Source organism: Amaranthus tricolor (assembly GCF_026212465.1). Taxonomy (NCBI): domain Eukaryota; kingdom Viridiplantae; phylum Streptophyta; class Magnoliopsida; order Caryophyllales; family Amaranthaceae; genus Amaranthus; species Amaranthus tricolor. The sequence goes on along the minus strand of NC_080062.1, from coordinate 21,730,852 downwards.
GTTAAGTCAAATGATCATCCACTAAACATCTTAGTTTATTTGTAACAAATTTGTTCATGTATTTAGGAACCCGAATTATGTATAGAAATGTCCATTTCTGAAAAGTGAACTGAATTTTAAATGTCAACATAAAGTAGGAGTTCTTTACAACTCTTTACTTCGTTCCTGATCTCTTGGAGTCATACTCAAGGCTGGATAACTAATGTATAACATCACAATCAAAATGGTCTTAGAAACTATTTTGTTAATAAAATTCTGGGAACCCTCACCTGCAGTATCATGTTCAACTCAAATTCATCATCCCACGACTCTCCTTTATCCAGCTTATTAAAAATTACTATCAAGAAGTGCTGAAGTAGATCCCCTGAGAAAAGAATTCACAGCCATTTGAAAAATAAGATCACTGTATACTATGGCAACAATACTCCACATAAATGGCGGGTTATGTAGCAGAAATTTACCTGAACCAAGCAAGTAGATAGCACGCAGAACTTCCAGCTCATCCATCAGTCTCCAATCCTGGAGTAATTTGGACAGCATGTGACTTCCAATGATATCCACCTGAAGTATGCAAAAAGATTTACAGAGTAAAACTCTGCACTAACTGCAGATGAATACAATTTTATATAACTGTAAGAACCTGCTTCTTAATGTAGACTGTGAGACATTCTTGCAGGATAACCAAAGGCAGTGGACAGCCCTTTGGCTCAGCATATTGAATCCAGTGGAGAATTTTGGAGGACAAAGTACTATTTTTCTGAAGAGGAAATAGTTCTGACATCTGAATGTTGTCCTAATAACAAAAAAGAAATCAACTATAGAAAGGTGATTAGCATAATTTTATTTTAAAACGAGAATTTGAATAACTCACCTGATATGATGGGAGAACTGTTGGAAAGGGGAACATGCTTTCCATGAGTCTTGTTTCTTCTATCGAACGAAGATATTGTGATTCACTAAATTGAAAACCAAAAGCAAAATTGGTTTGTGTGGTTGACGAAGCTCCTCTACTCCCAATATTATAAATTGCCTCCCGTAAATCCTCATCATTTAGTGGGGGAAGGTTGGCACCGCTCGACAAAGACAAGATTCTCAGTGCATCTTTGTTGTTGTTCAGTAAGTTTTGACAAATTGTAATAACAGGATTTTCAGGACAGAAAGATTTCACAAGTAGCTGTTCATTTATAAGACTGGTGTTTACATCTCCTTTACCATGAGACAATGAGGTTTCCACTTGACGAGATGCTTCTCGTTCCTGTAATGCATTGTCCAAACACTCCACCCAAATTTTCCTCGCACATGTCGTAGCAGAACTTGTATCATCTCTTGCTCTAAGTTTTTGCCTCTCCACTTCACATCGCAATACACAAGGAATCATAGAGGGTAACTTATCTTGCAAAAAATAATTATACACATGATCCCCATGGCCTATAATACCTGCCACAGACACAAAAAAAACCTCTACCAATGTCAATCCTGGTGCACTGTACCTTCGACGTACTTCAGAAAGCTCTGTAGAACCACTAAAGGTTTTAAGACTATCCAGGTTTCCATATCTCCCTCCTGAAGGTGATGTCACATTCGAAGTCATAGGAACATGCCTGATTAGCTGCAGAGACTTTCCAGCTGAAATAATTTCTTTAGCTATGTCCTTGATAAACAATGGGCATGCCGGATGCTTCACAGCCATGCCAGAGATCTCAGTTGCAACCTTTTGATGCGTCAGGGTTCTCGATAGATAGCTCTTTTCCCAGAATTCAGTGTCATTAATTGACATGGATTTATTTTCATAGAAGAACAACTATAAGAAACAAAGAAATGCATATCAAGAAAAAAGGTAAAAAGCAAAATTGAGAGAAGACATAAAAATAGTAGAATACTCATCAGTCATCACTAGATTAATACCTTGTTTAAGGAATTCATGAACCAAAGTTTAATTAAGGTTAAAAGAATAGAAAGTATCTCTTATGTAAAGGCTGCTAAATTTATCCTTAAGAAGGCAAAAAGAACACCAATCTATAAAGAGAGCACCAAAAAAAGCTTATTTCATTATCCCATGGCATATATAAACCACATTAATCTTCACCAAACTAAAACATGGTCAAAATGATTGACATCCAAATCTATGTTCCTCCCTCAGGTAATTACCAGGCAATTCCAGTCTACAATACATCCCAAATTACCATAGTGCAAAAATGTGATAACGGTTGCAATTGCGGTAATGGAAGTGATACAATTATTGTAACGCTTAAATATCGGTCAAAAGAATGAGATCCCTTTACACGATCCATAATGTGGTTTTTCACACCTTTACAACACGAAAAATATCAGTTCTTGTTTTAAACCTTTGCAATGCAACCGATGCGATGTGGCCTTGTTTTCGCGGTACGCAAACTACATTGTGGCAAAACTTCCTAGAAAATTATACTAGGCCTTGTGAGGAAAATATTCCCAAGAATATGACATTAATAAAATAACACTATCGGCAGTATTTCTCTGTGGATATTACCTCATTATATGGATCATCAAGAATTCCTTCAAAAATCCAGGAATCTAGAATCTCAATATATGGCACCAGACTTCCAACAAATAAATGAAGGAGCATCCGGTATGCTTCCTCCTGAAAAAGCTTAATTAGTCACTAAGAATAGTCAAAACTATTGAAATAAAAGAAATAAAACAAATGGGCTGGGTTACTTTCTAACAACCTCACCACCCTGCACAAGACAACTTTCATTTAGCTTCTTGTAAAGATTATCAAGAATATGAACAGCCACTTCAGCCACAGGGATAGAATTCAGGGAATCAAACCAGAACTTTGGGACTGCTTCACGGACTATTTGTAACAAAAACTCAGCTCCTGAACAAAGGCTAATAAACTATGCATAGTCAGATGCTACATATCCAATATCAAAGCGACAATGGAACTCAACTCAAACCTATTTTTATGCATGTGAGCTTATACAAGGAAAAGCAAGATATCTAAAGTCAATAATGGATAAGAAATTTCCATGTATCTAAGAAGAAACAAAGCCAATGAGCTCTAAGGTCTAGGAGTACAATACAATGTCTTTTCGTTGCCAATTAAGGATTTCACTTTACAATTGTGCATGAATAATAAATTTTTCATATTGGCATTTCAAACATAATAAAAAGACATTTAACATGCAATATTAAAAGCATCAGAAGCATATTGAAGATTTCTGAAATTTATGAAAGATAGGGAAACAAATATACCAAATTAATTGACATTTCAAACGTAAATAGTAAAAAACTGACAATTATTCAAGCCCAACCATAGAAAAAATAGTGGTCATTGATGTGTTTGCGGAAATCGTCGTGGTGTCGCGGAAAATGGCTATAACGGAGTAATAATGTGAATCGTGGCCGATGCAGTGTGAATTTGAAAGAAAATAAAAAATCACATAAGGGTGTTTTGAACTTATAATTGCATTTTTGTTGTTGAACTACTATTATTATGCAATAATAAGCCCATACAGGGGCAAAGCCAGGAGGGACAACCAAATTATCGATATACTAGCAAATTATTTACTAATTAAAAAGTAGTTAAACTATGCAAATTTTTAAATCATATAAACTGAAATGAACTTGAATCATAGCAAAAATTATATTTAACAAATAGAGTTGATGCTTCCCTATATAGTTAAATGGAACATGTAACGTAACCACGTTTTGCGATTCAAGAACGTTAGTTCCCAATCACCACGAAACGTGACCCAAATCGTTCAAGGTGACGTCCCAGTGTAGAAAACTTTTTTAAAAGGTATTTTAACCTTTATTTACAAATTAAAGAATAATGAAAGGAGGAAAAACAAGATGAAACCTAGAAAACCAAAAAAATTCCACTTAAAAACATATACTCATACAAAAAATTCCAGTATCCGTACCCCGTTCCTAATCGAATGTCGTTCCAAGTAACAATGCTTCCTTATAATTATCCCTTTTAAAAAAAATAAGTGTTTATGACTCCATATATTTGATTCGCAATGCTCCAAAAAATACACTATTAAAATTAAAATAGCAAAAACATAAACACACACTAAAAAGGATGAATGAAAAATTATGAAAGGTTAAGAGTAAGACATTATAAAAATGTAAATTTACTAGTCTATAAAAATTAATAGTTTAAAGGCAAAATTATAAGAAACTACCTAATCTAAATGCTCTTATTTAAAAAACTACCTTATCTAAATTATTTTGCAAAAAACTACCTAATATAATACAAATGTTCGCAAATGACTACATGTTAACGATTATCGTTTGTTGACTGTTACCTTAACCCTTTGACCAGCACGTGGAGTGTCACGTGAGTTATCAAAACAGGCCAGTAAACTCAGAACTCGGGATTTTCACTTTCTCACTTGTTGATGGATTCCATAGGAACAAATCACAATCGACATCAATCCCACTAAAAAAACCCATACACACAAGATTACAAAGGACTGCATTAATGGAGTTGGAAGTAACAAGTTCAACTCTTGTGGGTCGAATAGTGTCACATTCTTGGTCCGTGCATAATTCTTGAGGAACTTTAGTGGTTGAAAGTTCGGTTAAAGAGTCATTAAATAGAGAAAAGTGGATTGAAGTGACATAAGAAGGGAGTAAAGGAACTCGGTGAGAATGTTTAAGAAGGAGAATTTAGAGTTTGAAAAAGAGTGATCAATGTAAGAAGAAATGAAAGAAGATGATGTGATTAAGGAATACCATGATTTGCGGACTGATGAAAAGCGTTGAATGGATTTGGCAGGAAGAAGGAGGATTTTTGTCTCAATCGCTAATGGAAGGACGGTCGCCATTGATGAAAAATTGTATGTGATCAAGGATCGAGGGTTTCTTATTTGTCGATTTGATTTGCATGTTTACGAATGAGAGAGTTGATCAGAGTTGATCAGGATCATAAAAAACGCAAGTCTTAAACCTTCTTCCAGGATTTTCCTTGGTCCATGAAACACTCCTTGCAAAGGGAACTCAACAACCACATTTTTCAGGCTTCGAATTTGTTTTTGAAAAAGGAGAATACATTACTAATTAATGGCGGAATGATTGTCGGAGAAATTAGGGTTCTTTGAAGGATTTAATTTGGAAAATCAAGGAGAAAGGGGAAAAACGTGGGTTTGATGAGAGAAATTAGGGTTCTTTGACATTTTACCATTATTTCCTTCTGTTAAACCAAACATTAAAAAGTAGAGGTGTTCATTCGGGTCATTGGGTCAGTTTGTTTGAATATTAAAACTCGATTTGTTTGAATGAATAACAATAATCTAAACTATCTTATTGGCTATTACATACTTAGACGTATTAGTGTTATTGAGTACTCTAAACTAATAGTCCCTCTAATTCAAAGTAATTCTCTCGATTTCTTTTTAGGCTTGTTACTAACTTATTAGAAATTTCGAATATATTACTAGAGAGAGAATTTATGCAAATTTCAAATGAGACATTTGTTTTTAATTAGAGGGAGTATAAGCTATTAGAATATACATTACTCTATTACACTAATAATCGATCGTATTTCTAAGTTTGATAATTGAAACTTATTATAATAAAGTGAATTAGATTAATCAAGTAATCATAACCATTTTATATGATATTATGTATTTTTATATGATATTATGTATTTATACTTATTAGTGACCTTGAATACTTTACTAATAAATCTATTACACTAATAATTGATCGTATTTAATCTATAGCTTAATAATGTTCGGAACTAGACCTATTGGAGTGAATGAAACTAATACAAACTATCTTATAGTTATAGACTATCATTGACAATTAACTTAACGTTATTACTTATTACTAATCTTGAATACTCTAAACTAAAGTAATTTATAGGCTATTAATAATCGATCGTAATTCAAAGTTCACTTATCGTGATTCGATCTATTATAGTAAATAAAACTAATACTCCACCTTTTTTGTTACTTTGAATTAAATAGCCTAAATTATGCAATTTGACCAAATTCAATAATAAAAATATTTAATATTTGATATAAAATATTTATATTACTCAAATAAATTACTTTAGATAACTAAATGTCCAATTTGATGAATATATTACTCAATTGATACATCACTTATTCTAAGTCGTTGATCTTTGTATATAGAGGTGTGAGATATGGATGGCAATTCAGTCCGAATCCGCCCATGATTCGACTCGATTCGAGGATTTTAATCCGATTCGACGTGTTTATATATAAGTTATTTAATAACCTCATAATTCTAAATAATTCTTATTCAATTTTATTGCTAATTAGCTTTTTTAAGAAAATATTCATTAAAATAGTATTTACCATTAATTAAATTTAAGCCATTGATGATGTGTAATGTGGATGAATGAATGGTTTAGATAATGTCCACCTCATCAATCCTTAAAAACTTTCAATAACCAATTACATACAACTACGAATGCCACATGAATTTTGGATTTTAACCATTAATTTCAAAATGGTTTCAATCTTAGCCCTTCATTATTTTTCTCATCAGAGTAAATAGAAAGCAATAGAAAGCAAGATAAGTCCAGATTGAAGTGTTGAAGAAACATCTGAGTTTTTGTATTGTTCCACTTCAGTATGTTTCTAAGGTTTTTGTAATGTACTTATTGGTTTATAATTGATATCAATATCATGGGGAATCTTATTTATTTATAGATAATCTTGTTTACAATGTTTCAATATTAGAAATTAGTTTTCAAATATTCAAAAAAAATCCTAATTCGAAAACTGAAATTAGATGAAAAGTTGATTCGGATTTATAACAGTTCGATTAATAATCGGTTCGGGTTTGTATCAGTTCGGGTTAAAAACAGTTCGATCTTAATCGGTTTTAGTCAGGTTGCATTCGGCTACGTGCATAATTCAGGTCGTATTTGACTCGGGTCGATCACTGTTGAGTTCGGGTAACATCGGTTAACGTTTATATGTCGGTTATAAAATTCGGTTGCAGTTCGAGTTCGATTTTGCCCTTTTCAGTTATCAAACGGTTCTACTGCAGTATCGGTTCGGATAATGCCGGTTCGGTAAACCTAAAAAATTAACATTTTTTCAGGTCGGATAATTTTCGATTCCGAGTCGGATTTTCGGGTCGGGTTAGATTTGAACAGCTCTACTAAAAAGCATAATTTCTCCCTTTTCCTTTCTCTTCCATCATTTTCTTTTCTTTTTAGTTCTTTCCCAACCTGTACCATAATAAAACTAAACACATTGTTACTCCCCTCCTTCAAAGCCTTTTTATCGGATCACTAGCCACTAATGCAACATCTAAGGTTTGACCATTGCTTATTTGACATACCTTAAAAAATGAATTAAATCAATGTGAAACATTTTTCATTTTAAACATTAACAACAAAATCAATCCACTATCGAAAAATTCCATTGAGCCAGATCATTAGAGATCTCTAATAAAGCCAGACTTTTACCTACTTACTCAAGACATAAATCAATCAAGCAAAGTTAATCATTCCACTAAAGGCCGCGAATATTAAGACTACTTCCATACAAGTTAATATTCGTTAAAGTATCTGTCATTCTCGCTAAAGGTCTACAAATTTTTAACCATATCATTAAAAAGGAGTTAAGAGCTTTTACAATTCAAAAGTTTCTAACTTCCACACAAGAAAGCAAACCATCATGTTAAGATTAAGATGTATGATGTCACTAGTGGAAGTTAAATATAACGGCAAGTTCATAAAATAGTGACTCCTTGAAGGAAGTTTCACTTTTGAAAGCTGGCTAAATAACTCCATGATGAGAATAGGGTAGATGTTACTGAAACGTTCTCTCTAACTAGCACTTTCTTGTTGGTATAAAAAAGACTTAGTCAGATCACAAGAATTAATAACTCCAGTTGTATTTAACCCCAACCCCTAACCTACGTAGGAAAAAACCACTTAATGGTATTGGAATGCTATTGTGTAGTCATCTTTCTTCCCAAAAGAGACCAAGCAGTCCAGTCACATGCAACACCAATACATATAGTTAAGCATTATAGTCCTGAATGCATTGTTGTTTCTTAAAACCAGAATCTGAGCACATTTGACCCCAATCCCTACCTCCAAGCCACTTAGTATGGAATGTTGTTTGTTTTAGTATTGATTCCAAAAAGAAACAAACACAAGTCTAATTACGCCTACACTCAAACAAACACATGGCATTTCTCGTAGTCCTCACAATCCATCTCAAATGAACAACTAAATCATAAAACAAAAACATGAACCTCTCTTGTTAAATAACATGAACTAAGGCACAACAAAAAATTGGAAGTATAATGGAAATTTCTTTCTACAAGTGTTATATGAAAGCACACCTGGAAAAAGTGTTTGCCATCCCTAATAGTGTAGGAACAACCCTTGGATTAGAGTCATTAATCTTTATTTCTTCCTTCAAAGCAATATCTCGTGACCTCTACATGTAACACAAGTTAACATAGTAAGCATCAAAAGATAAACAATATATCCTTTAAACTATTGCAGATCTGACTATCTCACAAGACTACTTTACAAATCTATATATATAAGCAATAACATATACATTATTAGCTATTAAAAGGTTGTTAGATTGTCGTCCAGAAGCAACACGCAATTGTCTAAGTGTATCGTCAAATAAGCAAGAGAAGGTTACTTATACTCTTAGTTTTAAAAGCATGCCTAACTTTGTGCCTTGTATACACTTCACGCCTTGTGTGCTTGATGCACCTCCTTGTTGGGCTGGGTAATTGTCTTATGCTTGTTTGTTCGAAGAAGAAATAAAACTTGAAACTCAAATTTTCTTGAATATGAAGTTCAAAAAACAATTGCTTCTTTAAGAAAATCAAAAAGCATGCCAAGATAAAATAACTTTGGAAATTTATGTTCTCATTATAATAGTTTTATGCTAAAGTGGTGTCTACCGCAATGATAATGATGTTTTCAAGCTTGTTGATACTAAAATATGAATATCATGTTGTTTGAAGTATTATATATGGTTTAAATTTGATTTTTAAGCTTTAGCGAAAAAGTGTGCCAAACCTACAAAAAGCTCACGCCTTTGCTTTGCATTTAGCACCTAGGCTCTAAGGACCTTTTGTGCCTCGGTGTATCTCACGCTTTTTGACACTAAAATTAGACTAGGACGTCGTTCGAAAATAACGTGCTACATAAGGTTTAAGCATAGAAGGTTAAGGAAAAACAAGGCTTGGGATCTGGGAACATTGATAGCTTGACTAATTGGTTGTTATAGCTGGTAGATATCATGGAAATGAGAAAAAAATAACATTTTATATCTACAAGAGACAAAATGGGCTATAGCTGGTATAATTATGCAGAAAGAATGATAGAACTATAAAACCAAAAATTATATATGGTAAAAAGATTTTGAACTTCATAAGTGCCTATGTACCACAAATGGGGATAAAGGAATCAATTAAAAGGAAATTTTAGACGGATCTAAATGAGATAGTGTAAAACATACCAATACATGAGAAGCTCTATATCGGAGGTGATTTAAATGGGCATGTAGGGGTATGTCACAATGGCTACGAAAGTGTTCATGGAGGCTTTGGCTATGGAAATGCAGAAGGAAAATCCATTTTTGGATTTTGCACTCTCATATGATTTGGTTGTTACTAACACATCATTTAAGAAGAAAGATACCCACTTGATCACTTTTAAAACTAGATCAAAAGCAATCCAAAGTGACTCCTTTTTGATAAGGATAATAGATGGAAGTAGTTGCCTAAATTATAAGATTATCCCTAGAGAGTGTGTAGCCACCCAACACAAACTCTTTGTCTAAATTCACCTTCAAGCAAGACCCAAATGAAAAAAAAAATGCAAAGAACGTAGGATAAATAGTGGAAATTAAAAGATCATAATACTAAAATTTTCGCCAAGAACGTTGTTAAAGAAGCTGATTGGGAGATGAATTCAGATGCAAAGGATACCTAGACAAAGATGAAAACTTGCGTCACTCGAATTACTAAGAAGATTTTAGGAGAATCAGAAAGAAGGATACAGCGTAGTGGAATTAGGACTTTTCAAGGTAGCTATCAAGGTAAGCAAAAATCTTATCTAGCATTAGGAAAATGTAGAAATGAGGAATACTCAACCAAATATAAAAAATTAATTCGTGAGGTAAAATTAAAAACTTTTGAAGAGGTGTTACTAGATTCTAAAGGAGAAAATATATAGGACGACAAAGAGAAGACAAGCGAAACCTGTTGACATAGGTGAAGTAAACAGTTAAAGATAAGGATAAAAATATTCTAGTTTAGGACGAGAACATCAAGAATCGATGGAGGGAGTATTTTGATGAGCTATTTAATAGACATCAAGAAATTGTTGTAGGGGCCCAACAATTACTCCCTTTGATGAAAATGAAGAGTTTATGCGAATATAAAAATCGAAGGTAAGGAGGACTTTGAAGAGAATGAAGTTAACGAAAACGACTAGGGTAGTTGGTATACCTATTGAGGTATGGAGATGCCTAAGAAGATTGGAGTAACTTGTCTAACTGATCTATTTAACAAGATTTGTAAGACAAACAAGATGACCAAAGAGTGGAGAAGAAATACTCTAGTGCCCATTTACAAGAACAAGGGATATGTCCAAGATTGCTACAACTATCGGGAAATAATACTTAAGAACCATACGATGAAGTTATGAAAAAGAGAGATACATATGAGGATATGTACAAGCATATCAAAGAACCAATTTGGATTCATGCCAAGAAAATCTACAATGGAAGTAATACATCTTATGAGAGAAACAATAGAGTACTATAGGACTAGAAATACAGACTTTATATGATTTTTATTGACTTGGAAAAAGCATACGACCAAGCACCTAAAGAAGTACTTTGGTGAACGATAACAAAGAAGGGCATTCCCAAGAGAGATACATTAATACAGAGCAAGATATGTATCACGAAGTCAAAACAAATATTAGGACATGTGTGTGGGGGGGGGGGGGGACACAAGATTTTTCAATCACAATTCACCTTGATCAAGGCTCAACCCTAAGCCCTTTTTTTTTTGCAAGCGATCCTAGATGTGATCACTCAATCAATACAAGGAGATATGCCTTGGTGCACATTGTTTGTTGATGACATTGGACCCAATATATTGGTCACTTTAGCCGACTTCAAGATTTTGGTATTGAGGTTTTGGCATTGTTGTTGTTAATGACATTATTAGCAATTAAGTTGTACAACAATACGGAATTAGGGGAAACAATGCATTTGAAAAAGAAGAACAGACCTTAAGCCAAGCAGAAACTGAACTCCCGAATGCTCTTAACGTAGGAAAGCATTTGCCCTCTTTCTCAATTTTTTCAACAACAAACTCAACTAGCCTTAAACAAGTAGCAGCATATAAAAAGTGATTGAGTACATCATGTAAGCTCTTTTGAGAAAGATGTGTCACATAAATCCCAATTTTGGCATAAAATCGACAACCAATTTCATCCCAAGTGAAGAACGGGCTAGAATTACCCTGTAATATATGCAGTATACCTTGAACCTAAAAAACAATAGAAAACAACAACCAAACATCAAAGCGTTTTCAAATGGGCACAATTTAATGATCAAACAAATGGTAAAAACTAAAAACCCAGGTGAGATTCACGAAAAAACGGACAAGTAAAAAAGAATACCAGTTCAAATTCAGTGGATTTGAGGGAAGACATTGATGCCGCAAAATAAATTCCATCAGTGAAGGAAGTATGAATCCTACTAATTAAACTAGTGGGAGTTTCACCTTCCATGGATGCTTGTGGTTAATCAATTAGCATTGCAAAATGAACTACACTCAATGGTGGGAATTGGGAAACATCAAATGTCAAAATTTGAACGAGTTATGAAGCGATTTGAGTCAAATAATTCAAAAAATTTGAGTTTCGTGCGTTACTTTTACCTACCGGAGAGGAGACGGGGGGCAACAGATGTATAGTATGTTGGTCTTCATTTAAGTCATCAGTATTAATTTTGAGTCTCAGTGTTAAAATTTGAAAAAAATAACAGCATTGAACAATTTTATTTCAAAAATAAGCTCCGTGAAAATTTTATTCTCAAAATAAGTGTCCGTACATTCAAACTTAGACTTGGTGTAAGTCGCTGTTACTAACAGGCAACAGCGAAAATCAAAAAAAAAAAAAGAAAAAATAAAAGCCTAAGTCGTTGTTACTAACAGCGACTTAAGGAGTTGACCAGCGAATTAACGAAGCAGACTTAATCTCATAGGTTGGAATGAGGAAGTAACTGAAATAACGAAGCAGACTTAAGTCGCTGTTACTAACAGCGAATTAAAACAAAAAAAAAAATTTTTTTTTTTAAGTCGCTGTTAGTAACAACGACTTAATAAGTTTAAAGTTTTCAGTTCTCAGTTACTTCTTCATTCCAACCTACGAGATAAAGGGGTTGACCAATTAACCTTAAAGTCGATGTTACTAACAGCAACTTAAGGAGTTGACTGGTCAACTCCTTAAGTCGCTGTTAGTAACATCGACTTTAAGGTTAATTGGTCAACCCCTTTATCTCGTAGGTTGGAATGAAGAAGTAACTGAGAACCCAGTCAACTCCTTAAGTCGCTGTTAGTAACAGCAACTTATGGGTTTTATTTTATTTTTTTTGTCTTTTGCTGTTAGTAACAACGACTTTTACCAAACCTAGGTTTGAATGTACGGACGCTTATTTTGGGAATTAAGTTTCACGGAGCTTATTTTGGGAAAAAAGCTGTTCAATTGTCTTATTTTTTTCAAATAAAAATAAAAATTTTTGCAAAAAACTACCTTACATAATCCATTTTTTTGCAAAAGACTACCTTGTAACGGAATTTGGCATTTGACCGGCAGATTTAACCTTTGACTAGCACGTGCCAGGCACGTGGTCTCTTTATTAACCTAAAATCGTCTTCTTTTCAATTCAGAGCATTCGAAATCGCTTTCATTCCTTCTTCTTCCAGCCAATCTTCCATTGCTGTAGCTTCCTATTTCGCTCCCATCCACCTCGTAACTTCATCTCATTGAAATCTCTAAGCAAATCCGGTATGTACTACTAATTAATTATGGTTTTGTACATCTTTGTTGTATTTTAGCTATAATTTAAATTTTTTTTCGTTTTTCAGATTTGCTTCCTGTGCTGTGCGATTTTTGTATTGAATTTGTTGTTTCATATCTATTAATTTGTAAATTGACTCTTGTTGTATCTGAATACTGTATTAGGGTTCTTAAAATTAGCTAAGTCAATATATAAAAATTAGCTAAGATGAAGAAATTGACAATCCGTAAAAAAGCCAGTGATTCGAAAAAAAGCAGTCTGAGTTGTCAACTGAGGTGGGTAATGTAACGGTAGATGAGGTGTTGATTGATAGTTCTAAGTTGGTTTTAGCAAATGTAGATGGTAATGCTGATGAGGTTGAGGATAGTAGTGATGATGATTATACATGTGTTAATGAAGATGAATATGAGGATGATTCTGATTTGTTTGCTGAAAATGTAGTTTATGGTCTTGATGATGTGTTTATAGATGATGAGGAACTTAGGTTGATAGTAGATAAGGAGGTTGATGAACAAAACAACAAAGACATATACTTTAATGATGACGAACCGCAGTCTGATGATTATGATTTGAGTGCATTGAATGATGATGAGGAAGGTATATGCAGTTATCCTACATTCAACCCTGAGGTTGATTTCAAGGGTAAGATTAATTTGTCTTTAGGCCTTAAGTTTCCTTCGACATATGTGTTTAGAAAAGCACTAAGGTACCATGCTATTGAATGTGGTTACAATTATTATTACCTGCATAATGGTACAAATAGGATAAGTGTGTATTGCTACAACAGATGCGATTGCATGAAATCGAAAGCTAGAATTGTGAACTGTGTTTGTGGGAAGGAGAAGAAGTGTTATTTTAAGGTTCATGCCGTGAAACTGAAAGATGAGGAGACAATTCAAATAAGGAGTTATTTTCCAAACCACACATGTGGTCACCAACACCAAAATAAGAAAGTCACTGCTTTGTATTTAGTTGAGAAATACATAGATGATTGGAGGGACAATCCAACTTGGGAATTAAAGGCATTTAACAAACAGGTTAATAGAGAGTTAGGTTGTGAAGTGAAGTATTCTAAGTGTTACATGGCTAAAAGAATTGCAATGGAAAAAATAAAAAGTTCATTCATTCATTCAGCATCATCATGTTACAATATCCAAATCAATCTTACAATTATGCTTAACTAGGTCCTAAACTTCAATTAGTACCCTTGATTAATACAATAAACACCAACAGAAAACAAAACAAAAACCCTAATACAAAGCTTTTAATATGATTTCCATGCTCCCTCTCATTCATCCATTTCTTCTTAATCATTTTAATTTCTGAAAAAGCTTGTTCCTTTTCATGTTCCAAGCAAGATATCCTTGATGTCAAAATCTTGATTTCGGTTGCCAATTGTCGCTTTTCCTCCACAAGCTTGTTAGTGAGTTTTCTTTGCCAAACAGCCATTTCAGGTTCATCAACCCATTTAAACTTTTTGCAACCCCTCGATTTTGTATCAGGATCATAAAAAACGCAAGTATTAAACCTTCTTCTAGGATTTTCCTTGGTCCATGAGACCCTCCTTGCAAAGGGAACTCTACACCCACATTTTTCAATTGAAGAACAAGAAGACATAACTGATTAATTGGAAGAAAACGATGATCTTTGAATGAATTAGAGATTCGAATGCAAGGTGAATGAAAGAAAGCTGTGAATTGAAATGAAGAAGATTTAGGGTTTATCGCTGCAAAGAAGAAGGAATGAAAGCGATTTCGAATGCTCTGAATTGAAAAGAAGACGATTTTTGGTTAATAAAGGGACCACGTGCCTGGCACGTGCTAGTCAAAGGTTAAATCTGCCGGTCAAACGCCAAATTCCGTTACAAGGTAGTCTTTTGCAAAAAAATGGATTATGTAAGGTAGTTTTTTGCAAAAATTTTTATTTAAGGTAGTTATTTGCAAAATGGGGTTTATGTTAGGTAGTTTTTTAACATTTTGCCTATTTGTTAATGCTTTAGTAAAGTAATTATCATTCATATCAAGAAATAGAAGAACTTGAACAACTTGATTATTACTTGAAATAGTGTAATTGAAATTCATTTTTTTATGTTGCAAGGTTTAAGAGATGTGGTAATTGATGTAAAATGAATGATATTGAGTAATCTTAATAAGTTTTATATTATAGATGCTTTGACATAAGGTTTTAAGATAAATTTTGAGAAGATAAAATAAGATTGTAAGATAAAATTTCAGAAGATAAGATAAAATTATAACATAAAATTTCAGAAGATCAGATAAAATTGTAAAGGCATAATGCATCCTTCTCCATGTTGTTGATACCCACACCACTAGCTTTCCTTCGCTCCGCTTCTGCTAATTGTGAAATACTCTTGTGGGAGACGGTTTCTTTGAGAGACCATCTCTAATTGGGCTTACTCAAAAAGGAAAATATTGAGTAAGTTTTTTGGTAGGCATTAAGAATATTGTAAGTAGACATTTAATATATTGTAAGTAGGCTAGTAAGCTAAGTTTCTCGTCAGGCATTAAGAACATTGTAAATAGGTATTTTAAATACTTTTTCGGTGGGCATTAAATATATTGTAAGTAGGCATTAAGGATAATGTAAGTAAGCATTAAGAATACAGTAAATGGGCATTATAAATTTACATAAGCAAAAAAATGAATAAGCAAAAAAATATAAAAAATTTACATAATAGCCAAAGTTTCAAACTATTTTCCAAGATAAACAGTTTTTTCCAAAAGCAGAGGTTCATCTTGTTCGCTGTTAGTAACAGCGAACACAAGAACTTGGTCAAAAAAAGTCAAGGTCTTTGTTCGCTGTTACTAACAGTGAACAAAGATTTTGACACCTTTTTTGACCAAACTTCTGTGTTCGCTGTTAGTAACAGTAAAAAGATATTTGAAGCTATTTTATTTCTTTTTTTAATGTTTAAAATTACAAATCAATATAATATATACTTATATACATATATACTTATAATATACATTACTAATGTATGACAAATAAATATAATATACATATATACTTATATACATATATAACTAATGTATACAAATGTAAATAAATAAAACACTAGGTATATCATCATCATCATCATCCTACCCATTGTATCCCGCTCATAGTAAAACTATGGACAAGGTCTGGGGAGGGAAGGACGGCAGCAACTCATACCCATAAAGTAGAGCGAGGCCAAAAGAGTCCCCCGGCTCGAGAAAGATAAAGAGACGTAACTATACAGGAAAGATAAATTAAAAGCCTATAATAAACATAATAAATATCATATAAATATACACATACATATATAACAAAATATGTACAAATGTCAATATTGTTCAAATGTTCAAAATACAATCGTATGTACACCTATACACAAAACTAGTGCTCATCACCCTCCTCAACCCTTTCTAACTTTGAAGATGTCCTACGCCTCTTATAATAGTAAGAGGCGGTCCTATGACGATCAGGGAGAGGAGGTGATTGATATTGAGATGACCCCACTCCCTGTGATGACCCCACTCCCTCGTGGGGGTACGTCACATCAATCTCCTCCAGAGGAACGTTAGGAAGAGGAGGTGATCTTTGGACGTATGTTGATGATTGTGCCATCTCAGTGACTTCGAGAATGAAGTGCTGGAACTGCGTCCCTAGGAGTGTGTCCTGGGCTATTTCGTGCATATGCTCCTCGTGGGTAGAGCTAATCACAGCTACCACGCCTTGTGCCTGCAATCATATAAAAGTTAGAATATTTTTATATTATGAGTGGTAGGTAAAATTAAACAATATAGAAAATACTTACAAACTGTGTCATCGTCGGTGCAACCGGTGCGTACTGACAGCGGCGATGATACCTCGTGGTGTCATCCATCGACGAGTGATGGAGAGGAACTATGACATGTAATCTGGAATGGTAGCTGCGTCAGCTGCATCGATCGGCGCACCTTGGGAGTGTTACCGCCACATCTATTTCTAATAAAATAAATGTAAGGCTTAACAACTAAGAAATAACTTAATAATTTTAAATCCAACAAAGGGTCTTACAACATAAGAAAAGACTGAAACGTAATCTGTGTCCATATAAAATTTAAACAACAAAAGAAAAATTTAAACTGAAATATGACTCTAATAAAAGCTATATTTCTAAGTGATCCTCACTCCACGATTCCCACACAATCAATAACCTGCAACATAAGAATGCAAGAAAAACAAGGGAAGAACTCCCAAAATCAGGAAATTGAGTAATTCCAACTCCATCCCGTAAAACGATTCAGTTTGAAAATGATTTAAAAAAATATATATAATCAAATTGTAAGTAATTTTAGAAAATAATATATAGCTGAGTTTAAAAGAAAAACAATTTCATAAAACAATATATCTAATACCACATAAACCAATTTATTAATTTGATAATTAATAATGACAAACACATAATCAATTTTTAATTTGAGGGAACGAGAACGCCAGTAGGCCGAGGCTTTACCCCTATACCTACTTCAACAAGAGGTCGTCACCCCAAATAATTCAAGGTCAGCAGAGTAGTCTCAGGGAACCCTAGTGTGCACACCCCTTCTACTTGGATCACAAGAAATAGAAGGAAGACCAAACATCGTATCAAGTATCAGAAATAATAATACATGTCGGCAGCTATACTAACCAAACAGGGCAACCTGTTCATCACCCTTATACTTGGGTCACAACAAATATAAGAGCTTCATTTCCCTCATGTTACGCTTTACGTGATTTAATATATTTTAATAATTAGTCGCGAGCACACAAACATACATTATACATTTTATTTTATGATAGTAATTTTTCCCAATAAATATATATCTCAGGAATATCCAACTGAAATCTCATTTTTCAAATCATCATTCTAACATCAATTGGTGGCAGTAGGAATTATTGTCATAAATATTTCTCTTTCAAATAAATCCTATCAAATTTCGATATTAAAATAATAATATAAATTTTATCAAAATAATAATTATAAATTCAAGTTTGACAAAAATAATAGTAATTATAATTTGAGAATATATAAAACATAACATCATATAAAATAATGTCATATAAAATCATGCATTCTATTTAAACACATTAATTATCACTTAGCACATAATACTAACGGGATAGTCCTAATTAGATGGACATTGAGAATTACCTTGTCATGCGATCCTAGACAACGTACGCTCCTAATAATCTCTGCCTACGAATTCGCTGTCTTTAATATCAATATCTTGCGTTTTTTGACTGAATTTTAAGCAATTGGAAGATGGAGGAAGTAGTTTGTAGGAGAAAACGGAAGTGTGGGTAATTATGTGAATGAAATTAAGGTTAATTGGTTTAATTTATAATAGGTAAGTGAGGTTAGTTATAAGATTTAGATGGAGAAGTGGGAAGCTATTTGTTAATGGGGAGTTAAATTTTTATTTATTTTTTTTTAATTTCTGAAATTTATTCATTTATTTATTTATTTATTTATTTATTTATTATTATTATTATTATTATTATTATTATTATTATTATTATTATTATTATTATTATTATTATTATTATTATTATTATTATTTTTAGAAAAAACGGATGTTACACTTTGTTTTGCCTTGCTCCATCTTCATGGAAAACCCTAAATCCGCCATTAACTCACCTCTGAAGAGTCTTAACTCCCCTGATTTTTCCCCTCTCAAAATCCCCAAATCGCCTCTATCAAACCCTAAGTATTATGATGATGAGTCTTTTGACTCATATGACGATGAATGCTCTTCAGTTGAGTCAGATCCAAAGTGGGGTAGAGAACTAGACTCTGAAAGTGAACCTATTTACACCCCTGAGCTTGAACTTTATCCTGATTGTGACTACTTCTATTGATGCTGTTTTCTCTAACACTGATTGTGAGGAAGAAGATTGGCTTGACAAACTTGGGCCATTTTTGAGTATGAATCTGTTCCTGTGGTTGCGTTCTGGCTGATGATAATTTTTGTGTTTTAGGGTTTTTCGATGCATTTATTTTAGTTGCTCAATGATCTTCAAGTGAGAGCAACTTTTTTTTTGCCACTAAAAAAAACGAACAAAAATTAGGGGTTTGGATTGTTTTCCTTAACTTCAAGCGCAAACATGTTCGTTTTTTGCTCAATGATTTCACACTAAGATTGACAACAAATCTAAGAGTTTTGTAAAAACAACCACCTTTTTCATTAATGTAAGCATGAGTACAAATGTTTCATTTTAAACAACATCAAAATTTTTATACTTGTTGTTTACATCTGAAACATCCCAATTTCAAGATCTCAAAAATTCGTCCAAAAAATGCATGATTGTTAAGCTTCACATGGTAAGTGATTGGTGTTCGTTCTTTTTCTTCAGGCTGCTGTGTTAGGTTTGTGCTTCCTGTTCTGTTCTTGATTGTATTGGTTGACTGAAGTTGTTGTTCATGGTTGTGCTTCCTGTTTTGTTCTTCCCAAAAACATTTGTGTTCTCCTATTCTGTTGGATGCTTTGTTCATTGCTTTTTCTCCCAAAATCATTGTTAACTCTGGTTCTGTTGTTCAATGTTTTGGGTTGTTGTGATGGTGATGTTGTCTTGCTGGTTTTTGTCTTGCTGTTATTTTGGGTTGTTGTGATTGTGATGTTGTGTTGCTGGTGGTTCTGTTGTTCATTGTTTTGGCTTCATGTGATGGTGATGTTGTCTTGCTGGTACCCTATCATGTCCACCGATTGAGACATTGTCTCTGAACTGATCCTTATGAATAAATGTTGAAGAGATACAACCACTAATTATTTGTCCACACTTGGATAGTTAGGCAATGTCCCCTCCCTAGCAGCTTTGGTTTTGTTCATATGTGGGATATGATAGTCAATAGCCCCTTGCCTTTTCATGGTCTCAATCATGCATGCTTGTAGTGTTATGAAAACAAATCTTAAACATTGTGAACTCAAATTGTCAAATGCATTATTCACAACACTTAGTAATTTTGGTACATTGTAGGCTGCTTTATGATATTGCAAAGCCAGAATTGAACTAAAGAAACCTAGATCTAGTACATTCATGTCAGGAGAATTTGGTGGTTGTTGTACAAGTTGTATGAAAAAAATCATCATTCAATGCCTCCTCCATAAATTCATTGTCATTGTGTGCTATGTGCGGCTTTGCATTATCCAGTTGAATAAAAATGTGCTTTGACATTCCGTGTGGCCACTTAGCTCTTATGGTTTGGTCTATTCCCCCCTCTTTTCTGTTCTTTGAGCTCCTTTTCGCAGGCTCTTGAGTAATAAAAGGCCATATTCCTATCTTACCATCAAAAAACACATCACCATTAGTTAAAAAAATTGGATTTGCAATAGCACACATGAACATTATTTTTGGGATGAATCTTTCGGACTGACATTCCCTATGTGGTTCTACTTCACCCGGTGCTAGGTAGTAAGTCTGTGATTCTCGAGTTAGATAAAAGTGTTTTTCATCAATATGAACAATGTTATTATGTGACTTAAACTTGAAAGAATCAGTGTGTTCATCATATTGCAACTTAGATAATGCAAAACTTAACCTGTGTAGTTTGTTGTTATCATTCAGTGTGGGTTTGATAGCGTTTGTATGCTTTCTAATAACTCTGTCCTTCTTCAACCTAGATACTGTTGACTGTGATACTTTCATTTGTTTTGCCACTGCATGTTGAGTGCCTTTTAGTTCAAATTTGATGGACTTGAACTTCTCATCATCAAATTGGATTTTGTTGGGTGCTTGTCTCCCAACCCTCTTGTTGTTGAGGTTGATGGTTGTGTTGTTGTTTTCCTTTTGCTTTTGAACTTCTTTCCATAATCTCGTGATTGTTTTTCTATAGACTTTGTACTCTGTTGTGAGTTCATTAATTATACTTAGCATCGGTTTTCCCTTCTTGTTTAATTTGCACAATAAATTTTGCATTATTTGAGTTTTTTGTTGGTGGGATAGGTTCTTGGTTGGAGCCATTTTTGTTTTACTTGTAGTTGTAATTAATGTGAGACTCTGTCTTTGGTATTTATGACACTTGTTTCTGTTTTCATTTATGGTGCCATTGATCAATTCTACTTGGCGCCTGTTTAGCTACCATTTCTGTTTGCTGTTTGCTGTTTGGTTTTGGTTTCTGTATTTTTTTTGGACATTTAATTTGAATTTTTGAATAAAAATGAGATGGTATAATGATGATTTTTTTTTTTACAAAAATGAAATTTTGGTTGTTTACAATACCGTGGCAATTTATGAGAATTTTAATGCATCATTTTTGTTGTTGATGTGAAAAATCTGAAGTCGGCGATCGAAAAAAAATTCACAACCACATGATCAAGAACGATTTAAACTACACCAAATTTGTTGAAGATTTGAGAAGGCTGTCCGAGATTAAGTAATTGAACTATGTATTTTTTTTATTTTCCGGACTAAGTATGTAGGACGTATGTATTTTACATTATTAACCCGAACTATGTAATTTCGGTTATTAAAAAAAAAAAAACCACTTTTGAAGGTGAAAATTATTCACCATTTTTAAATGAATTCAACTATGTTCAAATTTGGAGGGAATCATTAGTTCCTTAATCAATTCATTAACAAACCCATAACATTACTCTCTCTCAAACTAAACTTATTATTGAACACAACTTATTATTATACAATTTAAGTCATGAACTAAATGATGAATGTATTTAGTGTTAAAGATAAATACTAGAATAATTTAAAACTTAGGCTTATATATTATTTATTTTTAAATAAATCCATATATTTTGAGTATAATGCACCTATTATTTATAAGCTTCTCTAGACCTTTATAAGTTAGCAATTACAAATAAACATTACACCGATCTATTTTCACCAATAATAATAATAATAATAATAATAATAATAGGTGGAGTTATTAAAAAACAAATAATAAGTAAATTTATTTTCAGCAGATCGAACAAGTGTTAGTTATTATTGATAATTTCACCTTAACTTATAAGTACCAAGTTGTACTAAATTTATAAGAAATAAGTGCTAATTTAAACCAAAATCATTAGTATTGAACTAAACTCAAACCGATCGAAAGCATAGTGTAAAAACAAGGCCACATCGCTTCGTAGTCCGTATTGTAAAGCTTTCCAAAAATATAAACCAATATTTTCCGCTTTGTAATAAAAAAACCGCATTTTGGGTCATATCAAGGGGTATCTTACGGTTTCAATCAATATTTAGGCACTATGATAACCACATCAATTCCGATACTGTATCACCATTCCGTTACTGCGACCACAACCATTACCGCATATTTTGACTATGATTGAAATTTGAAAGTTGAAAGGAAAGGCTTCATATTAAAAGATCTAGAACCTTAGGGCAATGAACCATTTTGTGGAAAAACAACAGACAAAATTTCCTCTCAATCCAAGGTTATAATTGAGAAAAAATACTAGTAACATATAAATGTACAAGTCATCTAAGCACTTTGAGCTTTAGCAGTTTTCTTGGCTTTCTTCTTGGAAGTCGGAACCTCGAGCTTATCTGCATCACTTACAAGTTCAATCCTAGCAAAGATGGGTTTCGCTTCTGGCATGATGCGTCCAGCCTTCAGACCGCCCCATTTTGTATCATCCTGCAAATGCACATCCAAACCATGTCGGTAAAAGTTCGGTAGCCATATACAAGTACTAGAATGAGAAAGAGGAAGCACTAGAATTAGACCCAACCCAAGTAAGTGCATTGAATTCTTCTTCTGAGAAACCAAGCTGAGAGTATATTCTCCAACATAAGCTCGGCGTGACTGGCATTAATGCAATGGCAATGATTCGCATGGCTTCCAATATGACGACAAGATCCTGCACCCATATAGAAGAATTCACATATACAACTGATTAAGAACAGTATAAGTCTTACAGTCATCGGACAATAATTATCGTTTCTTATTCTTAGAAGAAAATTTTCGGAAACTGTCTCTGTAGACATTATAAGGTCTTTGACAAATAGAGTCGAAAACATTTCAACAATGTTCCATTGCCCCAATGCTATTAGATGGTTCCTACATAGGCAATTAGAAAGGATTCGGGGGGTTGTGTACTTATATGTATGAAAACCTTATCCTTGTATTAACAAATAAGTTGTTTTTGACTTGACACTTAATAGCAAAAATATGCAACTTCATATTTGTACAAACTACAAAGTGCACATAATTGAATGAGCCAAAAATATTTTAAATGAATAGAAAATGTTCAGTAAGGTTTACAGTTAATAATTCCAGAACATTTAATGATAATAATTGAAGATATATAAATTTTCCCCATTATAATGATTTCAATATTTTCAACTGATTCCATTTTCTTGGGTCATATCCCTATTGTTGAATTGTCTGATAAAGCCGAATAAGGTATAGTCTACAACTAAGAAATTCGGTTCAAATTATCATTCACATATAGTAACTGCCATTCATTCCTATTGTTGAATTGTGACTCAATAATCCACCAAAAAAATTACTGCCTACTGGAGCACCATCCTCTTGCGCGAGCAGCAACGGGAGCAAGCTTCTGATAGCACCTGGTCCAAGCTTGTGTTTTGTGATCGATAAACCGAGTTTATTTCTTGAGGTAAATTACCCGAAACTTCATTCAATACAGTAGCGAGAGCATTTTTAAAAATAAGACTAAGAGCCACCTAAGATTTAAGTGGAGAGTTCTTACTAGAAATCTTTGTGCATTGCAAGTAAAATAAGTGAGAAATTCTTATGTGTAATCTTCAATACAATTAGCTTCCCTTTGTTTGGGTAGGTTTTGTGGTCTTCAAGTTAAATTTCTTGAACACCTCCTGAATTATTTCGTGTCTTCACTTGTTCTTCATCTTCAATTTGTTGTTTCTTGTTTATTTACTTTGCCTCTTTCTCTAACACAGTATAAAAATTGATTTTTTGCGTACAAAACCCAAAGCAATTAGCCTCTTTCTCAAACAAATTGTTATCAAGAGCTTGGTTGAATCCTTATGCGGGTTTCCGGTTTCTTGAGGTAATTGTATATAGGGAAAAAAATTAAGTTCAGGTAATCTGATTTTAAAAACTGGGTGTTAATGTAGAAAGCGCAACCGGAGATGTAATCAACCCATCTATAGTACGAGTATCTTCTATCATTTTTGAAAGTGGAAATATTTAGAAAGTTAAAGTAAAAGTGGGAACAAAAAACAAAACAACACAATTCTAGCCTGTAAAGAACTTGCACCTTTTCATAGATTAATTTATGGACGTTTTATATAAATTCCCAAAAAAAAAGATAATGAACATTACCACTGTCAATCGACGCCGACAACGTCTCTTCTGCCCTTACTCCACTAAATTTTCATAACCAACGTTCTCACCAACAGAACCACATACCATAACAACTTACAATCCTCTCAGCCACAGAGTTTCCACCACCACAAATACTAAAAAAATTGCAATTCTCATCCCTCACCACCTACTACACCGCCACAGCAACTACCACATAGCACACTTCCTGCCACTACATGAACTCGAGATTAAGAGCCGCCCTCCTTGAACAAAAAAATAGCAAATTCAACCCACAATCCCATAATCTATTCTTCTATGTAAAACCTTAAAAGTCAAAAGAGATAAGGTCGAGTTAGATTGATGATCTGAGCCACAACCTTTAGGTAGCAGTGGTATTGGGTTGTAGGAAACATTATGGGTTGAGATGATGCGAGCAACAGTGATAGCAGTGGTGATTGTTTGTATATTGTTTGTATTGTAAAATCATCCTTTCTGAACAAGGAAATCATGAAGCAGCAGCCAATTTTCCTCGATAACCAAACTACACATATACTTGTCAGATTTTAATTAAGAATTCAGTTTTTATCTTGATAAACAAATTAATGATGGGGAAATAAAAATTATGACTAAATCATGATTTTGCAGTTTTATGATTTATTTAGAAAAATTTGCAGGCTACGTAAAAGCCTTGAATTTACTTTTAAGTTTGCCTTACAATGTTTCACCCGTTTTTCCTCTTAAACCTCTTAGTACACAACATTTGGCCAATTTCTGTGGAAGTTTTATTCGCAAACATTTTGGGATAAAAATTGGAGAGTATAATCTAGGCCGAGTAAATCCACAAGACATGGGCAAATAAACTGAATGAAGGTCATTTCATTGGGTAGGACATGGAGAATCCCGATTCCCAAAGTGCAACTTGTGGGACTTGACCTTGCGAAACCAAAAGTCACAAAGCCAATCACAAATGCTAGATCAAAGGCACCTTGATGAGTGAAGGTAATTAGACTAACAAGTTCTCTCCATTTCACCCATATCACACCGCTGTTCCCATTAGATTTTCCCAATCAATTGTAGTTTCTAAATTAAACCACAATTATGGCTAATTAATGCATTAAACTGTTAAAATTTTGCAACAATAGAAGTAATAGGAACAAACCTTGGCAGCAGCTTCTGCAGCTGTGTCCCCTTGCTTGAAAAGAGACCATGGTGCACGCTTGTCCATATAAACATTGCCAGCATTCCCAATTTCAAGAACAGCCTCACAGGCAGATGACAATGAAAGATTTTGATATTGTGCACTAGCCTTCTGTACCTGACAAAGCAACAAAAATGAAAGACTTCATAAATGTTTGCAAAGAAAAAAAATTATACAAATGATTACAAGAGTTCTGACATGCAAAAACTGAAACCAACACATGAAAGTCGATTTGTCTTTAGCTTTTTTTTTTTATTTATGAGATAATTGATAATACACAATACACATGATCAATAATACAATTAAAACCTTCCAAATAGGCACTTGCAATAAGTAGCCACTGTTATCACCATTCCTGGTCAGATATTGACCCAATTGTCAAAATTTCAACATGAAAATGATGGCTGCCAGAAACAAACAGAAGTGCAAAACTCTATTGATCCAGTTATGAAAACCCCCAAATGCTCTTTATGTACTACAGTCGTTATTCAATAAGGACAATCATATATAAGGTTCACCTCGATGAGCCAAAAACAAAAGGTTGTAGAACAATAAAAGCTCTTTTGAGAGGAAATGGTTAATAGCAGCTTTGTAAGTACTCCTCCATCTCCATCCCACATTTTTCCATGTTTGTAGCAAAAAGCTCTCACATTGGCTTCACAATGCAGCAAATCGAAAGGGATAGATGAGGATTTGGGAAGCATATCAATCATTTCACCAAGCACGGCATGCTCAATTCGACTCCGATTATGAAGACCTCGAATCGAAGTGGAGAAGATGATGGTTAAATTTGAATGATGAAATGAGATTGTAGGGTAAAAGAACAACATATGAAATTAAATTGCAAATTCATTTTCGTGGATTAGTAATATATAATTACTTGTGGATAATATCAATGCCACCCCTTTTATTTTCATGGAGAACAACTAATTATTGCTATACTATATATTTCAGACAATTCAAATAAAAATCAATTACATCATTTTGGAAATTTTGCCTATTCTCGAATAGTTATTTGGTTGTAAATTATAAGGGACTATTGAGAAATGACTCATTAATCATGTGCACTTTATTTAAGTAAATTGGTAGATCATATTTGCTATCAAGGGTCAATTGGAAACAACCTCCTTAGTCAATACAAGGGTAAGGTACCGTACGTCCATCCCTCAACCCCTGCCGAGATGGGAAGGGAATTAAGTTAATCAATGGTAATGGAATGTTGTACATCGGTTTGGCATAGGTGACGCCAATGAATAATTCAAATGAAAGCCAATCAGTTAAACTCACTTAAATTCAATTAGGCCTCACCAGATTTTCCACATTGATCTTGAATGTGTTCCCTTCACCAGCAACAACAGAATCAACAACTAATGTTGACTGGCAGTTCTTTTTGAGAAGCCCAAGTGTGCGGTTGAGAAGGTTTCCTGTGAATAACATAATCAACAAAACGAATAATCTGTAATTACCTTTAATTACACGTTCAAGAGGAAAACTACAAGCAGTAGATTTTTACCAATTGTGTTGGCAAGATGTGCATTAACAATATTGATGAACCGATCCTCCGAGTAATCCCCATCAATTCCGAATTCAACTTCCCTTAGAAAGAAATATCGTACTGCATCAGCTCCAAACTTCTGCACCAACTCATTTGGCTCGATAGTATTGCCTAAAGACTTCCCCATTTTCATGCCATCCTATATTTTTAAAATAAAAAGCATCGCTGCATAATATGAAAATTTATACATAAGACAAACTACAAACACGTGCAATTACAGAACTTTTTCTGTAATGCAACCATCACAGATTCACAGACGCAATGCTATTAGATTTCAACTTCCTCTTTGTCATCTTCATGCTGGTTATTACAACAAAAAGTATAACAGCCAAATACAAAACTTAACAGTAGCCCACATCAACGGGCATCACATAAGGTACTTAGTTTTTTATTTTACATCTTTGACTGTGCTTGATCACATGGTATTTACTTGGTCACATGGTCTGGCACAATATGGGGCAAAATATTTTTTTTTATCATAAACACTATGCATCTACAGATCATTTACTTCTAAAGAAAAGATCAAGAGGCAATAACGCAATAAGTAACATTACGTATCTTAGAAAATTATCAAAGCCCTTTGCATAATCGGATAACGCATAGATAGTCTAGGCAGAGACTTATTAAATACACCAAAAATTCCAAATTACTACAAGCTAAAAGATTATATGCTCTTGGAGCGGCCTTATTCTCACAAGCTTTTTTAACAGCATCACATTTCCCATGTATTTGACAGAACACAGTTTGACATTGATAATAAAGCAAGCAATAGTACCTTGGTCAAAAAACCATGGCCAAAAACCATTTTTGGGAGTTTTATCCCGCCTGACATCAGCATAGCTGGCCAATAAACTGCGTGAAAGCGTAAAATATCCTGCAAAAATGTATAATAAGTAAAGAGGGTTTCGAGGTATTTAGGCCACTATTAGAGAACTTTAAACATTAGTCAGCATTGTTTCCATGAAACACTTGAGACAACAAAGGGGAGAGCTAGACTTGACTTGAAGATTAGGAGTACGAATGACTCAGCATAGTTGTCTCCTCTCGTATATGAACATTTCAAACAAAAAAGGATTTCAAGTTTTCTCAATCAGTGAAGTTCCAAAGTAACACTAATAGTTTGACACTTGAACAAACAGATGCACATAACATAAATACTCCTAAAAACATATTTGAAGTATGCGCCTTGAGGAAAATAAGCAGCGTAGTTTAGATACAATTGAATTTTTTCCTAAAAAAGGAACCTAACAATGTTTAGATTTTTGACTAATCTCCCCATTCCAAATTCATTTCTGCATATATACACTGATTTTACTATTTCTATTTGTCAAAAAAAAAAAGATTTTCCAATTTCTGTTAGGTATTTTAAAGAATAATTTATTAAACCCTTATTTTTCTCTACTGTTGCATCATGCCAGTAAAATTATTTTCTTGCTTTCTTCTTTCTTCGAAAATCATTGCTATCCGAACCTTATTTTAAAAGTGTTTTGTATGCATTAAAGAAAAAATTGTTCTGCAAAGCGGAGGGTAGGACTTTTAATTGATATAACATCAATAATCTACATTAAGGATGTTAAGCAAGCCACATGCCCCTGATCGCAAAGAACGAATTCACCCATTGTTTTCCACATGCCCCCCTCTCTTTTCCAAGGAGAATAGGATAGAGGAAGGCATCAATCTGATATCAGTTAGCAAGAAAGTTCTCTTGGTCTTTCACTAAGCATTAAAACAAGATAATATTACTAGAATAATCATCTTGCAAAGTTCAATACCAAAATTGTCGAACCAAAAATAGCTTATTTCTGCCGAAACTCTTTATTAAACAAAACAAGTTTTTTGGTCCTCACTCTTCATTGATATGGGTTGTTATTACGAAATACAATTTACTGCAGTAACTTTGAGATGCTCTTTGGAAGCTGAAGTAGTATCATAGAGCTAAAAGACAGATGTATACTAGAGATTAATGGTTAAATTCATTAGACTTTGGAGTAGAAAACTGATGTTCAGACGTACAAATTGAAATTTACTTTTTTCCAATTATCAGCTTCCCGATCATATTGGACATTGAAGCATGGCAAACCAAAAAAAAAGTCTTATTTTCAAGGTCAAGTAGCTCCTCTTCCATTGTTTTTTTTATTAAATGTCAAAATGTACATGATTGCCAAGTGGAGCGTTTCACAAGGAATTTATGTAGATGACAATAAAAATGTTTCACTAACGCTTAATATTTGTTCCAAGAGGCTAAAGAAGCTAGGCAAAGGATGTCTCCTCCCCTCTCCTTTCCCCAAATATATAAAGGTATTATACAACCAAAAATTTATCATCAAAAGTACAAGTTATAGGATTTGCAAATGATAATGTCAACTGGAATTGGCTGCCCTATTCTATGCCTTGATCAGTTCAATCTCAACAGGAAGAGAAGAAACAGAAATCAGCTTTAGCATGAACCACAAATCAGCAATTACTTGTCTTGACAGTTTCAATTTCAGGATAAAGAATAAACCAAAGCCACAGAAAGGCTAAACAAAATGTAACAGAACTATTGAGCAAGACCTACAGAATACAGTTAAGAAATCCTTTTCCAAGGATCATAAGAGAACAGCAGCCTTGAACCATGATTAAAAACTCAGAAAGTTGTACCTTGCCGATTAAGTGGAGTGAAGCAGGCCAGCCAGAAGCAACTGCACTTTGTAAACTAGGTCGCTCATTGTTCTCCAATAATGCTGAAATGTACCTGGTGGATGATAATAAGAGCAGTGTTTAGAGATTGCTGAACTGTTCAAACTAGATAAAAGGGAAAGAAGGTAGGCAGGAAATTCAGCAGAAACAATGATATATAGTGTAACTTAAAGGAAAATAGACAAGACAAGAAGAGAGAATGATATGTGCTTGATCCTCAATAGATTTTTAAACCATTTTCCCATTTCAGTTTTTCCAGATGTCATATTGACAGGCCCCAAAGTTCTTACATCCACCAGTGAGCAAACCTTCTGAGTAGCCGAGGAAAAAAAAAAAGATGACCTAGGTGGCTATTCCTTCTAGACCAAATGCTTAATATCAACATCACCCAATTCTACGGAGTTTCCTCACGGATTAAAGTGAGGAGGTTGTTTATAGATACCCTACTTCTGAGTTTAGGGGCTTTATACAATTCTGATAAATAACAACCTTCTGCTTCTTCCTAATACACAATAAGAGAATATCATCGAATGATTTTGACTAAGAAGTTAGCCCATTTAATCTAAAACTCAAGAAATAGCTAATCTTTAACTCCATATGAATTGGACAGGCCAAATTAAAGTGTATTAAGCAATGCAATTACCACTTCTAATTAATCCTCCAAAAGCACTATTCTTGAAGCCTTTTTAATATCTGTTGGAGACAACTAAAGCGTTGGATCAGACATGTCTAGAGAAGGTCGATGCAAGAAGAGATGCTCTTAACAAGCAGGAGTACTAATGAACATCAGCGTGTTAAGAGTAAGAGCAAATGAGCAGTTGAAAAAATGTAATAGCATCCCTCTTCTGAGTATATGCCTACAATAGAACTACATCAGTCAAACATGTCTAACAATGTAGCAAGAGATTGATCCACTCCATGGAAATTTAACAAAAAATTAGTATGATAATTAGACCTCAAAAGTGAGAAAAGGCAGCCTCAATTCCTATGTAGATAACAAATAACACAAATAACACAAGAGATTGTCTACAACATTGTTGTATGGTTGCTGTTGAAAATTGTAGCTCTAGAAAGATTTACTGAAGCTTAACTGAATCCATATATTTCAAACAGCAACATGATAAGCAAAAAGATCAAAGAATATTGGAAGACGATTACTATAGGAATGAGCTTGTATATGATACAAGCTATACTAAATCGTACCAGAAAATATAGCTGGATATTGGCCAAATATCATCTAATTCAGAGAAATCAGAGAGAATTTTACCCTAGTAATGCATCAAACCAAACATAAATTGTTTGCTTATCATCACCAGGAACACGTATACCCCAGTCAACAGCTGCTCTGGAAATTGAGAAATCTTTCAACCCGGTTTTTACCCAGCCTTGGACCTAAAAATTGTATAAGATCATATACTCAAGTTAGTCACTCTTAGAGAAAATCATCAAAGAGACTAAAAGTTCTACATAATCACTGCAAGATACAAGTTTTTTGACCAAGAAAGTTAATTCACAAGTCAAGCATGCCATATTTTACAGATTTGAGAGTTCAAGTCCACAAGAATCATTAGCTCCGTCATGATTCTGGAATGATAATTTCAACATGGAGCTTGATCTACTTCTAATTGTTGTTCGTTTACAGACTTCCTACAGATGCACTACATTTAAGCATAAAAAATTAGCTATCTCAGTTAGGCGATATGTAATATATTTTATACATAATGTATCTCGTACCCAGTCGTTCCCGAGTAAATCTAGGTTGCGTTTCGTCTTCCCATTCCAAACCGAATGTTGTTCCAGTTAACAATGAATGCAAGTATAAATAATACATGTATATATAGCAATCTAATTAAAGAACATAGAGATCATTGAGTCAATCTATGAAACATGTTTCAGCGATGACATTAACTAAAACATCTCACACTACTTGAAGAAGCAATGAGCACAATTTTTGTGTTCAATTGAACAGAATTATGTGACCAAATAATGAAAACATATTTTCATTTGCATAATTTTTTATAAATGACTTAACCAACATTTAATCTATTACTCATAACAGATTGCCAAAAGAGTTAGCAGTCCACAACAGAAGACACTTCTTGAAGGTACACCACCCATAGGTGCAAAGAAGGTCACATTCAAAAATAATAAGCATACAACACCGATACAAGAACAAATTATACCACCAAAAAATGAACTATGACATTAATAAAAAAAAAAAAGCTAAAATACATCAAAATTTTATAAGCATGAAAAAAATTTCTTTAAAGGAGACCTCAAAATTTGCTACTCAAGGAATAAATATGCAACAACATTCAGAAAACACATCTCATATACAAATTCTTGAACTTCATTCATGATAAAAATAGGATCATAGATCATGTAATTTATCCCTTATAATGGTCGTCAAAACAGGCCGT
This sequence comes from Amaranthus tricolor, assembly GCF_026212465.1. Lineage (NCBI taxonomy): Eukaryota > Viridiplantae > Streptophyta > Magnoliopsida > Caryophyllales > Amaranthaceae > Amaranthus > Amaranthus tricolor. Next base: position 21,698,700 of record NC_080062.1, on the reverse strand, counting down.
CTCCACAGTCCAATCTATATATACAAAACCTTTGCCTTTATCTAGAGTTTATACAAATATGATCAACCACAATGATTTTACATCCTTCAGCAAGACAGCCAACAACCAAAAGGCAATATGCAGAAGCAGGAAGAGATATTGTTTTACCTCATTTAATCGACTAGAAGGCTGCACGAAATCAGGATTCTTCTCCAGGAGATCTTCCAATTCTTTTTGGTATTTTGATAAAGCAAAGAAGTAATTCTCTTCTTTCCTAGATATACATGGCTTAAGATGAACTGGGCAACAGTTATTCTCATTCAATTCTTTGACATCCTATATTTTCAATGAGGTGGGACTAGTCAGTAATTTTATAGTACTTGGCACCCAAAAGCACAAATAGACACAACTATACACATCTACCAAATCGTGAACTGAAACATGTGAACTGATGAGTACAAGTATTAAATAATTTCATACATCACCTTGCAAATCGCAAAATGTAACATGTGAATTAAGCAACAAATTGCAAACATACATAAATCAAGCAGAGAATCAGGTAACAGTACACTGCCCAACAATTTTCATTCAAAGCTACCCTCGTTACAGTTTTAAGTATACAAGTCATAGTGCAAAAAAAAATCGTAATCGCAACACGTCGCCCAAGTTGTAAAGCTTTGCAAAAAAAAAAGAACTATGTTTCTCATGTTATAAAAGTGTTAAAGTTAATGATCAATCATAATTTACAATGAACTTGTGGAGTTGGCTGAAGAATGGATAAAAGTGGGCTTCTTAGTTCATCACTACGTCCTCTTTCCCAATACAATTGTACGTCTATGTTAGCATTCATCATTGTACTCCAATATTTATACTCCCCCCATTTCTCAATAAATGTCTCTTTTGGTTCTGCACACTATCCAATGCCCTAACTCAATCCTTAATATTTATAATTGTGTATAATTAAAAATTATAAAATTATATCAATAAAGTGTTATTGAAATGAATCAAACAGGATCCAACTTGACTATGTTTAACCTATAAATAAAGAACAAAATACAAAATTAAGGTTAAGGGATGAATAGTAACAACACTCAAATAAAACACGTATAAATAAATGGAGGGAGTATTTAATTCAAGTCATACGATAAAAAAGGTCTAATATGACATTGAAACTTGCATATATCTATGAAAAAAAGTTTCAAAGAAGTCACTAATGACCTAAAGGTGTATGAATAGATTACATCAAAATATTCATTGTTAGTTAGCCATCAATAATGAGGCTAACGATCAAGATCATAACCAATGTTATTTATAATTAAGGGATCATAGCAATATAATGGTGTGAGATGTAGATTATTATATATTCTACAACAATTCATCATAAACAAAGATAATGTTAAAATCACATTAATCATAAGGTATTGTAAAAGAAAGCAAGCGTATTGAGTGTGCATAGGCCAACAAAAACAGCAAGCAAAAAGCTGATATAACAACTAGTACGAGTCAACACAATTAGGAAAAAGGTCCTATATTTTGTGAAGAACAATGTTTTCACCAGAAGAAAACTAGAACCTAAACCCATATATCAGTTGCTTACTCGAACTTTTCTTTGTGATACTCAAAGAAGAGTTGTTTTTAAAATTTAATAGCCCACCATCACTGACGTAAAAATAGCACATCTCACAAAAACATACCTTATATTCTTCGCAATTGACACAATAAAGACCCTCGTAGTCAGCCCGGTAAATATCACCATTGGCTTGAACTCTAGAGTAAAACTCGTTAACCACTGCTTCATGTTTAGGATCAGTCGTACGGATGAACTTGTCATAAGCAATATCAAGCTGCAAGGTCATGGATGGAGTCACTTCATAAGAGGAAATTTTTATTTATCAGAATTTTATTTATTTATCATAAACCAACAAAGTAAAAAGATTACGTCTTAAACCTCTTCCCACAAAGTTCTATATGCTTGCGAGATGGTATCACAATGCTCACTGGGGCTGGAACCAACTGCAGCTGCTGCAGTAGCAATTTTCTCCCCATGCTCATCCGTGCCAGTCACAAATATGACTTTCTTTTCCATTAACCTCTTCCATAAGAGACAAACAAGAACAAAAAAAAAAATCAATTTCTACACCATTATTAAATTATGGCATGACAATTTCAAATTTCGTTTGGTAAGAACATTACCAGCAATTTTCACAATAACATCGGATACTTAAACATGGTCAACAATGTTACTTCACAATTGGACTTGGGACTTGTGCCAATCTTGAATACATGTCCGATAGTTCCTTAAATTTAAGCCCAACATTAAATGTCTCAATGTTCATAGCATATGGCACAGGACAATTTAGGTGACAAAAGTTCAAGTCAGTATGCAAATTGTAATAGCAATGCAATCCCCTATACACCACTTATGATTCCGAAAACAATATGCCAAAATCTTCTTCGTATTCTTTGTATCACATTCCAACTCTCATCACACCCAGACATGCCTTCAACAAGCTAAATACACCTTTATATATATACATATACATATTGTTGACACAACATATAAGTTTAACCATATTATTGACTCAAAAAAGAGTTAACATAACATTCCCAATAATTATTCTCCATAATAGATTTGAAGACAAAAATCAAACATAAACTAAACTACACTTTCACCCCCAGAAATCCAAATATCCAATAAAAAATTTGAAGTAAATTAGGAACTTAAACAATAAATCACTCTCCACCCAGTACAAAGTAACACTAAATTGAAAACCAATTTTGTAAAATTGTATTTCAGTAATATCAAATCAAGAGAAAAAGAGGAAACCTGAAAGCGAGCAATGGCATCGGCAGCAATGGTGGTATAAGCACTACCCATATGAGGAGGGGCATTGACATAATAAAGTGGTGTAGTGAGGACAAAAGTTTCATTCTGAGAATTAGCGGAAGAACAGCTACAGAATAAGGATGTCTTGGAAGATCCAAAAAGTGGGTTTGATCGGATAAACGAAGTCTTGTTGAGGAAATTGAGCTTGGGATTGATGGAAGAGAGATTTAGGAGGCTGTATTGTAAGGTGTGGACTCTCCCTGCCATTTTTGTGCTCTTCTCAAGGATGATGGAGAGGCAGGAATCCAGGATAACAATGGTTCTTGGATTGGATTCCCTAATATTAGGGTATTTAGGTAACTTGCACGTATTTTGGGGGGTAAATTAGACCCTGGTGAGAGAAATTTAAATATTGTTTTTGGTCATACCTAAAATAAAATATTAAACTTATTTTGATGTATAAAAAATTACTTTAAAATTTTTTTAAAATATTTTTATGATATTAATATCTGAAATAGCTATGAAAATTGCCCAAATAAAAAAGCGAAAAACTTTCAGAGACGGAAGAAGTATAAGAAAATGTGAAAGTTTTTGCCCTATGCAATCCAATTAAGATAAGTTGTGATAGTTTTGCGCCCTAAATATTGTTCATGTGATTTGTTGTATTGAATTTATTGGTATAGTTTTTGCGACAATTACCATTATAATTATTCACACAAATTAGATTATTATTAATAAAAATTATCAAAAATTACCCAAAAGGACCTTTTGTCGATATAAAATACCTACAATAGAAAATTTTGTCGATGACAATCTGAAAATTATTTTTATTTGTCAAAAAATACAAATTAACGATAATTACTCATTTGATTGTTAAATGTTTTGTTGATGTATAGTACATAGTTTATACTCCTTTCTTGATGTTTAGTGGTGAATTACAAGCAAATATATCTTAGTTGTTTCAATTTATATATTTATAATAATAATTCATCAAACCATCTAGTTCCTAATAATTCTTTGAGTGATTCCCCTACTACTACTTAAGGCACATATGCACTAATAACATTTTGGAGTTCTCCACCATACAAAAGTTTTATCATATAATTCTATCATTTATTCTAGAGACATCTTCTACGTCTTTAGCTTGCACTCATGCATTATTAATTATACTAACTTCATATCTCCTCTTATATTGCCTTAAATACCACAATTTATAATTTTTCGCTCCTAATAATCCTTGTATACCACTCAAGTTTAGAAGGTGAAATGTAATCAGTGCTGTTAGAGTTATTGTGACTTGAGTGCACCATTAAATTATACATTAAGTTGTGTATTAAAAATGTGCATTAAGAGTATGAGTTGAATGTGTGTTTAAGTGTAAATGCATGCAGTTATAAGTGTATTGACTGACTCAATTAAAGATGGGTGTAATGATGTAAATAATTAGACATGATGAATGATAAGAATGAGCAAGTGCAAAATTAATCTGATCTTGTCAATGATGCTCAAAAAAGGCACTCAGTAGAAGGTATGACTTGAACGAGGCACGTAATCAGAAACAGACAAAATGTGTAGGAATACAGTGCTCATACGAGCAAGATTAGTGATCGAACGAGCACCTAGTCTGGAGCAATTAGTGAGCTCTGAAATCACTGCTCGAACGAGCAGTGTTGTGCAGAGTAGCGTTGGATTCTATTTCGAACAGTTTTGGTTTTTTAGAGCATAAATGGCTTATTATTTCGTAGCTTTTGATATGCAAACTCATTATTGTAATAAGACTCTATAAATAGAGAGCTCATATGCTCATTGTAATCATCCACAAAATAACTCCTAACCTAATTAATAAGCCTTAATTTTCTCTTATTCTCTATTATAATTCTCTTTAATAAAAATTCTTGGAACTACATTGTTATAGTATAATCAAAAGATACTACACACCTCCAAGGACATAACCTACATTAGGTGAACCCTGTAAATCTTTGTGTTCTTTATTTGAATTGTTTATTTCCTACAAACATTGTTTTTCATTGAAAGAGTAATTTGTTTATCAAGGTACTTCATACCTATTTTTGTAACTGAACACTTTAAAATTATAAATAACCATTTAATAATTAATTTAGGACTATAAAAGTGATCACTATAAAATTGTAAGTGACCGATTTAAGATTACAATTGATAGATGTAAAACTATAAATAGTTACTTTAAGGTGAATCACTTTCAGATAATAAAAAATAATCAGATATAAATATATAGTGGATCACTTTAAGATTATAAATAGATACTTTAAAATTTTTAGTGATTATTTAAAGTCTATAAATGTACATTAAATCAACTCAATAGAAATGATCTCAACATAGGACCATACAGTATAATCAACAATTTATGGTAGGTCTTAGGGCACTTCCCGGCCCCATATGGTTTTAAAAGGGTAAAGAGCTAAAACAAAGTAAAAAGGGGAATTAACATACTTCTTCTCATAGGATAATAATACTTCCTGTAAAAAACTTAAGGGCACTATTATTTATCGCCACCCTTTTTATTTTAATGCCACCCGCTTAATGAAATAACGATGTTGCCCCTGGACTTAAAATTTGTTAAACAAACGTAAATCTCACTTAATAACACTATTATCACATTAAAAAGCATTAAATTTAAAGTTTAAACGTAATCCCGAACATTTCTATCGCAACCCTATATATATTGAATTTTCAGTAGTGCCCTTGCATGATATACGAATTCAAACACGGTACTATCTCTCTAAAATCTCTCTAAAACGTTCTTTGATTTTAAACAAGTTGATAGCTGAAATCGATTTACTATGGCTAACGAATGCGACTATGAATCGAATCGGGTACGTACTTTAATCGATTTGAATGAATGTTTTAAAAAAAAAAAATTATTGCAGTCGCACAAAACGTGTGAGTGGACCACGGAGGAGTCGCACAAAACGTGCGATTGAATCGCGATTTAGTTGCACAAAACGTGCGACTGAGACGCGGTCCAGTCGCACGTTTTGTGCGACTCCTCCGTGGTCCACTCGCACGATTTTTGCGACCTAATTTTTTTTATTTTTTTATTTATATTTATATATTTTTTATTATTTACATTATTATTATGTAAATTATATAAATAATTTTTTATTTATTTAGCAATTTATGTTATTATTATTATTATTATTATTATTTAATATATGTTGTAGTAAATTATTTTATTTTCTAATTTATTATTATTTTGTAATTTATTATTATTTTCTCATTATTATTATTATTATTATTATTATTATTATTATTATTATTATTATTATTATTGTTATTGTTATTATTGTTATTGTTATTATTATTATTGTTATTATTATTATTATTATTATTATTATTATTATTATTATTATTATTATTATTATTATTATTATTATTATTATTATTATTAGTATTTTATTAATTTAAATAATTTATAATTATGTATTAATATTATTATTTTCTTATTATTTAATATTAATTTTTTATTATTATTTTAATATTAATTATTAAAGTAAATTATAATTTTTGTTTATTATTGAATATTTTTATTATTAATGTTTGTAAGTATAGTTTTTTAATAACCTAATGTATGGTTTATTTCATATTTTAAATTTGCAGGACTTTGAAAACTTAGGAGACAATGTAGATTACTCTGGTAGATTTGTTACGGATAGGGAATTTGATTCCGTAGATGAATTACATAGTTGGGCCGATGAGATAGCAATGACTATTGGTTTTCAATTTACACGTGTTTCTTATAAACAAAAAGAAGGACGTTCTAGAGTTAGTTTGTATTTAAGATGTCACCGCTATGGTAATATTAGGGTTGATTTGCAAACCTAGATAATGCTACCCGACCTGGTTCTAAAAGTAGAACATGTCGGTGTAAATATATGATTGTAGCAAGTAGTCGTAAACCAGGAGAAAGACCTTGGACAGTGTGGGTGTGTCCTGGAAAAAGGGTAGACATAACCACCGATTTTTAGTGTACAGAGATGGTCATGTAAGGGCAAATAGGTTGAATGTAGATATTTGGCAGCATATACGACAGCTTAGTGCAACCGGCATGCAATCTGCCTTTATCATGACTTCAATTAGAGAAAATTTTTCTGGTTTTTTACTAGTATGAATCAAATATACAATGTTAGAAGTCAATTAGAAGAGAAGAGATGTAGGGTAGGACTTTCCTTCAACACTGTTTTTATATGGCCACAGAGCATAATTACGTGGTTTGGACAGACTTGGATAGTGAAGGGGATTTGAGCAGATTATTAGTTGCAAATCCTACCTCAATCCAAATGATACGTACATGGTCGTATGTTGTGTTGATAGATACATCGTACAAAACAAACAAACAAAAGTGGCCACTGTGTGAAGTAATCGGAATGACGCCAATCAATCACAACTTCTTGGTTGGGTTTTGTTTGATGCGAGATGAGGCGGTTGTGTCATATTCGTGGGTGTTACAGGGATTGAGAGATATTTTTGGCACAACTCAGACTCCTAGCATCATTGTCACTGATCGAGATGAGGGTTTATCTGCAGGTATTCGTGATTTCTTCCCATGTAAAAAGGTTTTGTTGATTAATTATTGTCGTTCTCTTTATTGAATATGTCTTAATTACGTTCAATGTTGTGTTTAATGTAGATGTGCGGCATTTGTTATGCATATGGCATATTACCAACGACGTTGAGAACATGGTGGACAAGTTGTGTGGCGGGAAAAGAAATCAATAAGGACATGTATTCAAAAAAAGTATATTGAACCCCTTGATTGAAAGTTCTACACTCGATGAATTTGAAGAGATATGGCAATCGATTGCGACTACCTGGTCGGTTAGGAACAAAAAAGTCGTTCGATATTTGGCTGGAACTTGGATTCCACATAAAGAGAAATTTGTGCGTACATGGAGGAATGACTGTTTACACATGGGTAACCAGACTACCAACAGAGTTGAAAGTCAACACTCGTCTTTCAAGTATTATCTTGGTAGCAGTAATAGCTCATTTGATACCCTGTTTAAAATGGCATACGACAAATAACAAACCAGCAAGCCAGGATCCGACAAGCGCTACAGGAATCCATAAATTTTATTTCAAGGTCTTTGCGACATCATTTCTTTAGACCTTTATATCGCCATGTATCTATTTTTGCCGTGGAGCAGTTGCGGCTTGAGCATAAGCGTATGTTAGATTTGGGTGATTATGTACTTAACAAATGCGGTTGTGTACTTCAACGCACCTATGGATTGTCGCGTGCTTATTATTTATATCTGTCGATCGATTCACAAGGTGCTTTGTGTTTGGATGACATTCATCCATTCTGGAGTACTTTGACGTACACAGAGGTAGGAGATGACACCAAGGAAGGAGTATGGCACGCAAACGCCGACGACAAAGATTACTTTCAATCGTTGGTCGATGAAATCTTAAAAGCTGATTCGGCTGTTGTACGACGCTTGTCTCTGGTACTTGAACATGAATTACACTCTGATGGAGCCGATATACCCGAGCCTTGCGCAAGTCCACCTAGAAAGGGAAGACCAACCACTAGCAAAACCCTTAGAAGAAATAAAAGCGCATTTGAATATAATAGATCATCTTCTCGTGGTCGAGGGTCTAGTGGTAGGGAAACACAATCCTCAGTTGGAATTAAGTTTAGTTTCAACTTATCCGGTACATGACTTTCCTTGCCGTTATTTAAATTAGTTTGTTACAGCTTAATCTTACTAACCTTATTTTCAATAATTGCAGATGATCCAGTAGGTCGTGATTTTTCACTGTTTCCATGGCCCAATCAGTTTGTTCAACTATTAATGAACGACAATTCATCTCCACTGCCGCCAGTTCAGCAATCATGGAGAGAAGCAATTGACAATTCTTCAGACATATAGAAACACATTTTAGATGTAGGATTTTACTTTGGAATAAACTATACGGGCCACGACCACCACAACCTAATAACACCGCTGAAGATGCTGTAAATTTAGATAGTCCATAGTGTAACACATTGTGTGCATCATTATTTAGTTTAACTATACATGTAGATGGGATTCAATTTGTAGATAGTCCATAATGATACTATTGTGTACATTATTATTTAGTTTTACTACACATGTAGGATGGGATTCAATACGTGGATGAAATTCAATATGTATAGAATTGATGTAAATTAATATAAGCTGTGATGTCAATTAATTTAACTATAATGTAAAAAGCATTGAGGTAAGCAAATATTAGCATTGATGTAAATTAGTTTTCAATTACAAAAATCAACAGTCTATGAAGGGCCATGCCCCTTAAAAGCTTGTCATTCGGCAAGTAAATCTCTAACATCAGAAACGTATACATCTAAAGCATGTCTTTCCCGGGATGTCATTTCCGCAACATGAGGATCCATTCATTTAGAAACTGTAAAAAAAAAAAAAAAAGAAAAAGGGTGTGAATAAGATATTAAACAACATCTAAATAAAACAAACACATAATAGAAAACAAATAAATTAAAAAAACTAACGTATTCCGCTCTACTTTCAGCTAGACCAAAACCGGCACTCGGTCCTTCGCCAGGGAGGACGTATAGGTGGGAGGACACTCTGAACCAGTCAACGTAACTAGGATCAGCCTCTGATGGAACAAATGCCCGACGAAGTGCCTGATCACCAAGGCGACCACAATAGGGGAACCTACTCCATACCTCCGTGTAAATAGGCGGAGAAGCAAAGGTCACGAAATAGATACCGTGTGCCGGTCGTATAGCCTGGGTTGATCTGATAGGGGGGGGGGGGGGAATAGCCTGCACAAAGCCGACTTTTCGTACTGTCCTCTCCGGCAAATACACCTCGACGATATCAAAACAAGTGATTCCCCCAATGTAGGTGGTGCGTGGGTGCTCATTTAGCAAAGCCCTTGGAGAAGTCATGTACAAAGTCCATTTCACCTGCATACAAGCAAAATTAACATATACAAATAATCTAAAATTAAAATAACATGAATAACAAAGTGTGATGTGATGTACAATACCTGAGTTTCCGTCATGGAGTCCAATATACTCCTGCAGTCCCTCAGCCTGTTGATCTCACGACCTGGCTTGGGCGTGGACCACATCTCCGCCCTAGTCTTATTAGGCACATTTGCTTGACGAGGATAAGGGCGGAAGGCCGGAAAGTACTCGTAAATCCATGTTTGAAGAAAAGTCAGGCAACCAGCAATGGTCATGCAACCAACCCTAGACGTCATTCCCAGTTGCCGATACATGTAGGCTAGCGTCACCGCACCCCAGGCGATCTCGTCTTAGTCGACGTTGACGGTTAGTATTGGGTGAGGTCGCATGCCGGTTCTGGTCTTATCCGCCAGTGGTGTAGAGCCGACAATAGCCATGTAATAGGCTGTCGACTGGGTCTTCATAGCCTAGGACCGATGGCACAACTGCATAACTTCAACAACGTTGATGCCACCGCTGGTGAATATCCCTTTCCGTTGTAGCTAGGACATGGGCTCCCCAAACTGACCAACAATAGCGACCTTCCACTCCCTTTCAGCAGGTTCAGCCAGTAGTGAACCTTTAATACCTATGCCCAATATGTATTGCACGTCGTGCAACATAATCGTCATCTCCCCCATGGCATGTGGAAGGTGTTCGTATCCGGCTGCCACCTCTCCAAGAAGGCCAATATCAAAGCACAATCAATGTATTGGTGCATAATGTAGGGTAGCCGGCCGAGGGGAGTGGCAGGTAGAACATCATAAAGCGCAGCAGACACATCCTGCAGTCCGATGGTCGCCTCCAACGACTTCTTTCTACTACAACACTCCAGAACCATAGGCGTACGCTCAGAGCCGTCAAAAATAACTCTAGCTATGTGCCCGCCATAGCTGAGTATCAGTCGCGTATCTGTGGGCCCCCCGGGCTGGGATGATGTGACCAACTAGTCCGTTCCAGCGAACTGTGAGCGCTTGCTCCCCCGTGGCGGCTCATCATCAACGTTACTATGTCCGGCATGCTCAGATGCGTTTGCAGAACTACGGGCGGCACGTGCGTATTCACTGTCGACCCCGGGGACAACAGTCCAATCCACTGAGCGACCAACAGCACCTTGGTACTCAACATCATCATCATCATCAACATCATCACTAGAAACCCTCCAACTACTCTGGACGCTAGCCTGGTCATCAAACCGAGTGTGCACTTGGTGCAGCGTACTCGATCGTTGGACCTCATTGTGTCTGGTAGCCTTTTCCTGTCTAGCACTCCTAGCAGAACCTGTAACCCCCCTCTCATGAGGGTCCCCTCTGAGTAGGGTAGGCCTAAAACTATTTCCGCTCAACAAGTGTCTAAAAAAACTCTTTCCTTTCCCCTGACTACCAGCCATTTACTACAATTTTGATAATTTAATTAACTATTAATAATAAATAAACATAATCAAACGTTACGTTAAATTAACCACATGAACAAAAGACAATAATTAATTTACATATTAAACTACTCATTATCAACAAATATAATTTAACAACAACAATATTTAACTAATCATTATCAACAAATATAATTTAACAAAATATTAATTATTATTATTATTATTATTATTATTATTATTATTATTATTATTATTATTATTATTATTATTATTATTATTATTATTATTATTGTAATTAATTTTCTAAAATTAACAATAATCATAATAATAATGATAATAATAATAATAATAATAATAATAATAATAATAATAATAATAATAATAATAATAATAAAATTATTGAAAGAACAATAATAATAATCATAACAATAATAACAAAAACAATAATGATAATCATAACACTAATAACAAAAACAATATTTAAAAATAATATTAAAGAAAAATTTACTAACAATAACAATAATAACAACATCACCAACAAAATTAATAAAAATAATATTTAAAGGAAAAATAAAAAGTTAATAATAATAATAATAATAATAATAACAATAATAATAATAATAACAATAATAACAATAATAATAATAATAATAATAATAATAATAATAATAATAATAATAATAACAATAATAATAATAATAATAATAATAATAATAATAATAATAATAATAATAAATTAAAAAAAAAAATAATAATAATAACATCATCATCATCAACAACAACAACAACAACAACAACAACAACAACAATAATAATAATAATAATAATAATATTAAGTATATTATTTCAAAAAATAAAATTTTTAATAAAAAAAAATTGGGTGAGTCGAACGCGCGATGAGCCGCGGGTTTCGTGCGGCCCGCGGCCGAGTCGCGTGCGACTCACTTTTTCTTTTCTTTTTTTTATTTAAAATAATACGATTCGAATAAAATTTACCTTGATTATTTGTTTGCAGATTGAATTCCTTAGCTTTTGCTCCAAAAATTTAATGTTGTAATTTTGTTTTTAAGTGTGATAAAGGTGTTATTTAGTGAAGTTAGAGTATATTTAAGAAATTTTAAATTCAGGGGCAAAATCGTAATTTCATTAGGAAGGTGATGATAAAATGAAAAAGATGGCGATGTTTAAGGATCGTGAAAACTTAATTCTCATCAACATAACTCATCTAGGTTGCTTGTTTCCAAAACCTGACTCCAAACATTCCTTGATACATTTTACTGAACAATTGAATGCAAAATAAATAAATAAATAAATTTACAGCATACTGGCAAAAAGACTTCCAAATGATGTCAAAATTTGGATATTATACAGATCAGGAGCAAAAATACTATATCTAAGTGAACTATTACAGAAACTACATTTAAAGAAAAATTGTTATAAACCCAAAAATAGAGATTTACAGAAGCAGATGAATAAATACTTCCAAGGGTATCAAAGAAAATAGGCATCGGGCATATCCGAAGGACGCCCCTTTCTGGCAGCAGCAACCCCTTAAAAGTGGAGATGTGCACCTTTGCATCATCTTTAAGCTTAATGACTGATCATTATGCTACAAGTCATCATTGTTACAAAGTTTCCACAAAATCCCGGTAAGCTTTTATTAGTATTGTCAAATCAGGAAGGCTTCATCAGGCTTATAAAAATCGCCGCTTGAAAAGAATAAACAAAGGTGGAAAGTTCTTCCAACATCCAAGATCATATTTGTTCATATGTACGGTATGGACACAAGGTACACTCGGGGCATCAAAATCCATCTGGAAGACCATACTAAAAAAATGTTACGAATTCGTAAACAAATTTGTATAGGTTAGAAGATTAAATTCAAAACAAGTTAATGCATCAGCAAAAAATAAAAACTCAACCACAAGACAAGGACCTTTAAAGTTGCAAGAACAGCTATAACAACATTAGAGAGAATATGCACAAAAGAAATATTTATTATATGATTATAACTTGGAAAAACATTTAATTAGTTATTTACCGAATGAGAAACTCTCCATGTTTTACCTATAAGCTTAAAGCTAAATAAAAAAGCGAGTATTTCTACTTCAAAATCTACAAGAAACATGTAAGTTTTGGTTTCCTAATGGAGCAGCAATGTATTTGACAATTATTAAAGTCAGGGAAATAGATCTCATTAACAAAAAGAACATATATATAAATAACAGAATCATGTCCCTGCAACCGAGTAAAGATAATCGAGAAACTAAAACAGAGATATTCATTCAAACATTTTTTTTGAGAGACATTCAAACATATTAACTGTATGGCAGTACCCTAAAGTTTTGTTGAATATCTGGACATATGTACTTCTAGATTCTAAGACAAGAATCCTATATAGTTATTTGAAAACAAAGGTAGAAAAATTATGACAGGTGCTTGTAGTCACCAAGACTAGTCAAATTTTGACCCGACTAACCTGACCCATTTCCTTGAAATTTAGTGAATCTTTGAGTTGTACATCAATATTTTTGAGTTATAAGTTATAACCTACTATTTTTTCATCAATATTTATTATGAGTCGATATTCCACAACTATGACTAGGAAAGTTGTTTTGGCCCAAAATAATAACTAATTCAAAAAATTTTAATGAAAAAAAAATTACATAATATTTTTTTAGCTATTGGATAGCAATTTTTTTTTTGGATAAGAAAAAAGCAATATGAAATTAAATAATAATACATCTATGACCTGTTCCAGCTCGGCCAATTTGACAGGTTTAGTAACTATCCATCCAATAAGCACCTTTTTGGATGTATAGTGTGCAATGTCATTAAATGAGTAGCTCGGTTATCCCCAACTGAATCCTGAACTTATCGAGTAGTGTGTGAAAGTAATGGGTAAAAACAATCAGCATAAAACTGAAGTGAATTGACAACTAACATGCCCTAAGTCACCTATTTCTAACAACATTTGTGAATATCAAAGGCTTTCGTCAATTTATCAAGCTAACTAACAATATTATCAGTTTCAGCCCTAATCGAATGGCGCATTCCATAATAAAACCCCAAAAGATACTGAGATTATTGGTGGCATGGTAAGTCTAACATTCAAATAAAACCTCCTTACATCATTAAACATTGCAACCTTCGGGAACAGAAGTTGCCAAACAAAAATACTTAAAAAAAGAACAGAGCATTTATCAAATGAATCAACAGAAATGCATTCTGGAGAAGCAAAAATACCTGTGTGGATGAAGTCTCCAGTGGATGAAGCAATCCAGAGTCCCAGAGCAATGAACGTATACTGATGTGAACTACTCAGATGATATTCATAGCAATTGAGCTAGCAATTGCAAGCAATAGTCATCGCCATCATCCTAAACCTTTTACCCAATGTTCAAATGTTGTTTCATTAATTGCTGAAGCATGTATAAAGGCCATGTGACCGTCAATAACTCACCTGTGGGAGCCAAATGGCCTATCATATCCTAAACTAATGTTAAAATCAAGAAAAAATATGGCTCCTAAAGAATAAAACAATTGTGGACACTGCCAGCGGAACCCCACAACTCAAACAATTAACACTCTCTGCTTCAACCAGGAGCATTTGCTGAGATCTCAAAATATCTAGATTTGCTACAAACCATTTCCAAAATCATTTGACAACTGCAGTATCCCACGCATCTGAAGATATGGGTTCTCCAGGAGTTTTTCATTGTTGCTCTGCGTCATAAAGCATTTTACAAAAGGGAAAGAAAAGAAAAGGGAGTCAAAGCTATGCGGTGAAAACAAATAACATCAAAACAGAAGAAAGTCCAGAGTTGCAGTCGCATACAGATGAAACAGATACAAAGACTACCTGCTGAGCCCTGAAAACAAGTTGCTGAAGTCTGCGTTGGTAATTTTCGAAATCAGCCGTCATCATTCTCTGCCATTACAATGCAGTTTGTAAATACAACCAACTATAGTGGGGTTTGTAACACAGATATACAAGATAACAAAATAAGTTTTTATATATCTTGCCTTCAAAAGAAATGCAGAAGAGTAATAAGCCACCCTCGAATCTGTATCATCCAACAGTTGTCTGCCATACAAAAAACACCAGTTCTTTGACCCATTGATGGACAAATTAACAAACAACAGAGACAAATCAGATAATATATTACCTGAAAAAATCTTCCCCGTCAACTTCTTGGAAAGCAGCAGAATCTGCAGTGCATTTTGCAATTAAAAGTAAAAGAAGGGCAGCACGGATATCTGATGTTGCACCTGGAAGGTTTCCTCTTCCCTTGCTGCCAACAGAAACTCCCAGTGCAATGTTATCTGTGGCTGCACCAGCAAGTTGAATCAGTGGCCAGTAAAATAGAACAGCTGGAACATGTGCAACCAACTGCAATGGAACTACAACACTTCCTTGAAGGAGCAAAGCTGCCATTGACGATGTTTCACTAACTAATGAACTATAGATGTTATCAACATCCTCAAGTGCTCTTCGTTGAATAGTCTCATGCATAGGAGAACATTCACCAAGATTGGCCTTATTGTTCATATCCATGATACTAGAATCTCTACCAAGATTGCCCGCATCTGCAGATGCTGGAGGGACTTTAAGGCAAAGCTGAGAGAATAGAATGTCACACATCTGCACAGAGATTGAAAACATACTGAATCAGAAAAAATACTATCATACGTATACACAAAATAGCATTCCCAACATTGTCAATGCAATTGTGTCGTATCAACCATAGCTTAGCTTAGACTCTATAACGTACAAACAACTCCCACGTCTTCTGGCATTCCCATAACCATTCTCAGCCAAAAACATGGCAGATAGGTTATCCAAATGCTTTTATCAATCTTGATACACAGAAACTCTACTGGTTAAAACATAAATTTTCATTACTAACATCTGGTCATGAGCCAGTCTTGTTTGACCCTCAAACAGGAAAGAAAAATGGTGGATATTAACAAAGGATATATAGGACCCCAGAAATGAAAGCTAATATATAACATTAAAGCATGACGGAAACGCAATTTTAACCACCTTATAGACATGGCGATGAACTCTTGATAACTCAATGGGATACTGTATGATACTGTATAATACTGTAGTTTAAATACCTAGCAAATCTTTGTTACAATCCAATGAGCATCAAGATGAGAAAACAAGATCAACAGACACTTGTCACTATTTTATTGTTCACAATTTCATAAGTCAGTGCAACCATGATTGAAGAGTATATATAACAGTAGGAAAACATTTTGAAGCAAATACCTTCAGAATGTTGAAGTGATCTGTCTCATTTATCTGAGCTACCAAAAATAAGCATGCACTCATAATACCTATTACTGAATTTGCCTTTTCCAGACAGCTATCCTGGTGACCATCTCTACCACTTTTGGCTGAATCCTCAAGCCCATTCTCATCCAATAGACACTTGCATCGCATGAGAAGAACTTCCAAAACAAACAAAAAACCTGCTCTGATTGTGCTGTCTTTTGACTTCAGCAAGCCACACATAAGCCATATAGATAATGGAATATCTGAAAGAGTAGAAGAATCTTTCAGATCAACTAAGGTGATTTGCTGCCGCAAGCTGCTAATGTTCGACAACAAATGTCCATCTCTCTCACTGATTTCAGAAATAAGCAGATCACCCAACCAAATGTATCCATTTTGACGGCATGCTGTCCTATCAGAGTGAAGAAGAGAATGTAAGGTGGCCCATGATAATTTAGCTTTCTTGGCGATATTCCTCCCTATTACCCCGTCCTCAATGTTCTTCAGAAGTTTGCATGATTTGGTCAACTGTCTCATACTGGAGAATTCTTTCTGTAAGTGAGTAAATGAACTTATAATTGCATCAAACTCACTCGTAATCTTCTCAAGGATCTGGATTTCAAAGAAAATGGCAACATTTGTAGCAACATCACAAACTCTAATTTAACAAGCATATGATAAAAAAACAAACATACAACACCAGCAATACCAGGCGATAAATAAAATTACTATATCTATTTCTTGTATAACTTAAGACTTGACAACAAGAGTATTAAAACCTTTCGCCTCTAACATAGTCATAAAGTGCTGCAGCATAGTGCAAAAATACGGTTTAATAGGAATAATTTCGCGGTCAATGCGACATGGTAAACTCAAAAACCTTAAAACACGATCTCGATACGGTGATGCGGCTTTACTTTTAAACTATGTACTGCAGGTAAACCTCAAAAGGACTATCCCACCCTACTGCCTCCCAAAAAAGAACTCACAAAAACAGAAGCAAACACTACACAACGATGACTTGAAAAGGGAGTATCTAGGATAACTCGCCAAATTGACTTGTATAAATATGAAAAAACATGGAAAACATCAAAGAATCTATATTTTCTTTGTACTTCTAATTGCATATACGAAACTGAGTTAAAAGAGTAAAAATTACAGTGCTCAATTGTTCACTGTCTGAATATCTGGACAATGCAGAAGACACTGATCTTCCCAAGAGTTCACCAATTCTATCCACCCCAAGCTTCACCGAAATATGGAAGGCTTCAGGAGCATTGGCAAGAGACAGCAGCGTTGCAAGGGTTTGAATTTCAATATTTACATACTCAAACACTCCAGAAGCAATATTTGCCACATTAATTTTATGCAAAACATAGTCAAAAAGCAAAGAATAAAGATTTCTCTTCTCCTCCCTTGTTCGAGCTTGAGAAAACTGCAGAAAGAGAGTCATAAGACAAAATTAGATGTGCAAAGTGCAGTTTAAAACACCAAAAAGTAATACAGGCTACAGGAACAACCTTAAATCCAACATAAAAATATTACTCTCTCCGCTGACTGCACTCTTCGCAAATTCAAGTTTATATGCATTTTCTCCTTTCATTTTTAGTGAGAACAGTTTAATCTATAGTCACTAATTCTACTTTAACTGTTATCAGTGATTTCATTTGTCAAAAACTATATTTCATAAGTCAACAGTTACCAGAAACTACATTATTTAGACTTTTTGATTGCACAACACTGCCTCAAAGCAATTTTAGGCCTGCTGACCAGTTTTTCCGGCATCAATTTCCACATTACATGCACCAAGGGTCAGTTTTGAGTTTTAACCTTTATATCAAGCTTTTATGATGTTGACCAACATACAAATGTTGGAAATGTGGTTTTTGAAGGCTTAGATAAGCACACATAAGGAATTACTGTTCTGTATAAATGGCAATATACCTCCATGAAGATAAAATCAATCCCACCAATCATATCAACTTGTTCTACCAGAAACTTAGGTGTACATGGACTAGATGTGCCCTGTTCATCAGGAAGATCATAGAACATCCTTGCTAAAATTGAAATGAGTTTTGAATGAACAACTTCAGCCCATGAACTCATTCTACTGACTTCTATCAAAGCCTTCACAACCTGAATATGCATACAAAATAAAAAGACAATATAAGGTCATTAACAATAATGGTTTTATATTTGGTTTTGTAAGGTGATATGTCATTTCATGTTGGAACCCTACTATCGTTGGCAACTGTTCTATAAAGATGAGTACAATTTCTTGTAAGTTGTAACTGTTACATGTGCAATAGATTTTTTTTAAATGGAATGGCCGTGTAAGAAGATTTGGGTTCTGTTTCACAGAGGTTTTCACTATTGATGTAACGAGTGTATTTGGATGACATGGAACTTGAACAAAATACACCCACTGTGAATTCCCTAAAGATTTGCAGGGACTGGTTACGGTGAAATAATATTATAGAATAGAATAGAATAGAATGATTGTGATGTGAATAACATGAAGTTTCTGTAAGTTTCAAATGACAACAAATAATTGATCCAAAAGTAATTCTGTGCAAAATCGAGATATGACTACTTTCATTTTCATAAAATATTTGTTAGCTCAGAGCCTCATAGTACTCCAATTGAGATGTAAACTTAGGAAATTACTGACAGATATGAAAAATAACTTTATTCCAATGATATAAAGAAAAGCAATGTATCAAAACATTAATGTTGCCCATAAATCGGGTGAATCAATTATCAAACTAATACAAGCAATCATTTTCTCAACAGAATACATAAACATATATAACAAAACCCAACAAACAAATATTTTGAATACATTTACAGACTAGTGAAACAAAAGGAAATGGGAAAGCTACCATCAGATTCAGATCATTACTTTCTAGTGGCAAAAATATAGTTTTCCCAAAAACAAAGCACTCACCCTTATGTCAAGGCCTTTCAGTCGAGTCCTTCGAATTCGGCCTCCATCGCAGACAAAATAAAGCAAACAACTTAGAGCAGAAGCCCAGACAAATTCTTGTTTCTCTTCTGTCTGTGAATTTCAAGCACATAAGAACCACATAATCTCCGAATGTTTAAGAGAAGTTGGCCAAGCAATGCATTTATCAGTAATGAAATTCAAGCCTAAGAGAAAACAATAGCAACAGCATATACCTGAACAAGAAGCAAAAGAATCTCATAGAGAATATTCAAGATCCAGGTTTCAAAATTTTCAATTGCTGAGGAGTCTCCTACATTCTTGTGAGAATCTGTTTTCTTGCTAGGATTCCCCACCTGTGCTTCACTGTCCAAAGATAATTCTTGAGAAAACTCTTCATCAATGGTTGAAACATCATCGGCCACAACAGGCTCCAATAAGTGAGCATGAACAGCAAGATTTAATATTAAGTCAAAGGCACGAGTCCTAGAAGACAATCTGGGTGAACAAACCATATCCTGAAAACCGTTTCCTTCAGGATAAGAGGACAGAGACAACAAATAACAAAAACTATTTAAGAAAAGTTTATCTAATCAACAGGGTACCTCAAGCATATTAAGAGTTAGAGGAGCAGCAGAGTCAGAATCCAAAATATACCTGCAGAAGAAGCAAATAAAAACATTACTTTTCCAACAAATAGCTGTCAAATTTTAGGAGCTAGAAAATCTCAGAAGTACACCTTCACAAATAATAGGTTGTCAACAGGAACCAGAATTACCTAGCATACATGTCTACAATTCGCTAACTAATTCTGCTAAAGTAGGCTTGCACTTACCAATCTGCATATGTGGGTAGCAGATCACGAAGGGAATGGCGAAACTCGATAATCCTCACAAGAATATTATATTACCACAAGCCAGATATTTATGAACACAATTCAAGCCTATATATTCCATAGAACAATTCATAAATCGATTAGCAGCGGACATGCTTCCTATTTCAACAGGATCAACCAAAGTTACCACCTTAATAACACAATAAAGTTTACATATTAACAAAAGAGAAAATAAAGTAACTTACGTAAAAAATGTTCAAACATAAAGAGAATTCCATTGATTTCTTTTACTGGTTTTCATGCTAGAAGAATGAAACTGAAAGATAATTTTAGATAAGCAAACAGCAGAAATCAATCTTATAAGCAATCTAACAGATAATAATCATCACCAATCAACATGTTATTGACAAGGAGAGAATGGCATAACTGATGCACTACTCTACTATATTTAGAGAACACTACATAGACATGCCGGGATAAAATATACATAGAATATATCACCTAAATGCACTTAAGATAAACTAAACAATAAAATGTGTGCGAGAGAGAGAGAGAGATTGTATAAGAGCAAACGTACATGTCAATAACAAGTTTGATAAGGACACTGACAGCCACATCAATGGATGGCTTTGTGCGATGGCTACTCAGTCCAGTTGACATTGTCATCAGATTTGTGCTTGGCATGGACGTCTCTGAGCAAACGGCTGATATGACCTCACCCACCTCAGTAGGATTCAATTTCAGAGGCTGCTGTTCACTATATCCGGAAAAAATTTAAGAACAATAAATGAATTAAAAAAAAAAAATAAATGGTGCTGGCTGATTCACAAAATTTACCAAACAGTTTTTATAAATACTTGAATCATAGCCTCTATGTCATACATGGCATACTCATAGGGTCTTAAATAATGTAAAAGAATAAAAGTTAGTTAGAGTTGTATTTTAGGATATGTTAGTTAGTCTTTTAATAGCCGTTATTCTTGTTTGTATTTCCCATCCCATCTCTTATAAATAGAGGGGAGTATGGGATGTTTGACGGAGAGGAAATATCTAGAGAAAGAAGTGGAAACACTTAGGAGTGTTTGGGAGACTCGAATGTCCCATACTTAGGAGTGTTTGGGAGACTTGAACGTCCCATATTATTGTTCTTGTATTCATTAATAAAGGTTGTTTTGATTACCATCTTGGCTGATCTGTTACACTCTACTTAACCAAATATCGCAAGTCCAATAAATATCATGACCATCTATTGCTAAAAAAGACAAAAGAACCTCACACTCCCTTTTACAATGTGACACCAGAAAAAAAAATATACTTGCTTCAATCACTATATGTTTCATTTCAAAAAAAAAAATTTATTTTGTGATTGCTCCGTAGAATAAATGAAGGGAAAAAAAGTTTTTGATTGCTACATATACCATGGTTATGGTGAGAAGCTTAAGAACGGGAAAGAGAAAAGGAGTCATAGGGTTATCATGGAAAATCAGGTGAGTGCGTAATTTATCTTTAAGGAGTGATTAATTTCTCATGAAGTTTAGGTTAGGTAGCAGAAAATAAACTTATTAATGATATTAGGTACTTAGGTTCACTAACTGATGGTTGGTCTTGAAATAGTAAGTGGGAAAGTTGGGGGCATAAATGTACAATACATGCTTTTTACCCAAAAAAAGCGTAGCTAAAAAATTGTCAAATGTTGAAAGCCTAGCAGCTGAAAAACCAGAGTAAGTATTCCGAAGAGAGGTGTAAACTCTTCAAACACTTGAGTAATGATCTCAACTTCCAGTTTCTACAACCCTGTACCAACTCTTCCACCAGCCAACCACCTTTAGTAGATTTGGTTAAAACATCTTCCGGGAACAGTTCAGGTTTCATAAATCAGAAAACATGGCGGAGGTATTTGTTGATGGCATAATAGAGTCACACAGAAAAACAAATATAGAGCATCTGGAAAGCCATTCTCAACTTAAAAGTACAAACAACACAACCACATGCATCCATTCATATGATCGAGAAAAAATAAAATTACATAACCATGACGTAGAAAGAAGCAACACAAAATTGAATACAAGCTCCACACAGGTCCTTATTCCTCATTAGAATACAGGCAAAAAAACAAAGGAATAATAACAGACTCTAATAAAAGTTTGACACATCTATGGATGATGTTACAGATAACGCTAAACTATTACTCCCTCCTATTCGCCCTAATAATCCCATTTAACTAGATACATTTGCCAATGCAATAATTCTATCATTAATACCTCTAATTGTGCATAATTAAAAATTGTAAAAAGATGATATTAATGATCTTAGCATTGAAACAAATCAAACAAGATCCCACTTGACTATACGATAACTTATAGATTAAAAATAAAGTACAAGTTAAGAACGATTGATGAACAGTGCCAAAATCAAATGAGACTAATAGCTTGAATAGGAGGGCGCATTTTCTACACCGGAGTCACCAACATATACAGAAGCAATTAAAGGAGCCCAGGTTTCAAAATTTTTTTTCCAAGTAAACCAAGCGAGAAGACAACATAAGACTTTTGATACGCCCAATAAGCCAGATGACGATATAAATCATAGCAGCAGAGCTGCAGCAGGATGAAACATTCAAGAACTTATGCCTTACCTGTAATGACGATACTGAAACAATGGTCGTGCACGCGGCCGAAATGTGCTCACTGAACAATCCTCCCTAATCAATAAGGAAGAAAGACAACTATCAGATATTCAGAAGTAGTTACAGGAATACAATTCCCGAAACAGATTAACTTATAAAAAGTTGCACAACTGCATGACTGAAATTTTGTTGAAGGGTAATCTTATCATCGGAAATCACCAGTATCACTTTAAGAGGTCCTATTGCTATATTATGTTGAATATTCACTGTATAGACAAGATCAAACAACAAAAACGTTATTTAGGATTTAGAAATCAGAAGTTCCCACTTTCCATTATACCAATCATAAATGAACATACCAATCACCAAAACAACTAACAAGGAAAACAGTTTTGTTTGAAAGAATAAAAACAAATACTCGCTGAAAATGACAATTGATACTACACTAGTACACCCTCAAGTCAAAACAATGCAAAAGCACTTTAATCTCAGCTTCTTCTCCCTTCCTGTCTCTTCCTCCAAAAGAACTCCAGCAACTCTATGACACAAACTATATCAACCTTGCTAAGAACAACAAATACAGTCAACATATTCCAGAAAAGGAAGTTAATAAACTTAAAAACGTAGCTCGATGTTCTCATTTTTGAAACTAATCTCGGCTGGTATTTGAGCTTTTCTATTAAAAAGGGCTTTATAAGAAAACTCAACTTTCATTAAAACAATTTTCATTATCAAAACAATTCGCACCAGATCATTTGCCTATCAAGAATGTAAAGGAAGTAGAACTAAGCTGATTAAGGTGTTTCAGACTCACGAGTCAAGTCATGTTTTTAACATCTAAACTGGCTCGTCAGATTAGGTGATTCTCATTTAGTTCCTTTTGGATCTAATATGATTCGTAATATGGACAACAATAAAATTCATAGCATCTACACTTACCAAGCTACATCACATTCCCTCTGACCATTAGGCAAAGAGGGCACGTTCATCTATATGGCCTCTACACTAAATCTAGATAATTATGTCAGCAAGAAGCAGATACAGATAATAAATATGTCATTCGAGTAGAATTACAGACTACAGCAATCAAAATCATTGTCAAATCCGTGATCCCAAATCAACTAGACACAAGAAAGTATAATAAATAAGTTCAAAAGAACATAGTCACATTCAAGAAACTTGCCATATCTGTTGAGACCCAGATTTAGTCCTTTTAGAAGCTGTTATGATCCTTAAGTGATGATGAGCAGAAGCACTATTGGTGATTGATGACATGGAGGAGGGTTGCAAAAGTTGATCAAGATATGGCATGTCAGCAGTACCAAAGTGCCTCCATGGTTGGCCCTTCTTGGCATCCAAATCAGAAACAAGTAGAGCAGCAGCACCCACGTCAAGCAAATTAGATCTCAACAAGTCTTGCATATTCAAATTGTGATCTCTGCTAGAAACAAATAGAAGAAATAAAAGATTAGGTCTAAACCAGAAAGCCTTAGGAAATCCTGAACTCTCATCAATACATGTATATATGCTATAATTATGGCTGTGAATGGATCAAACAACAGATTCAACATCAGTTTCCATATCAGATATCCTAAGTCCAAGAACTTCAGTATTTAATATCCGTATAGATATTCAAATTTTCAAATATTACAGATCTGAAAACTTTTCAGAACACATGTAAGATACTTGGTATCCAAAAGCTTCCCAAACTTTTGAAACATCCACGAAATTTATCTCACTTTCCTTTTTAGTCTTTCCCATCAAATATGCGCAATTTCTATTTTCGGCCATGAGCAACAATCCTTTAATTCTCATCCATACATTTAATTTAGTTTTTCATCTCAACCACACATTTCTCCCACTTTCCCATAAAATACCACTTTGACTTTACCCATTTTTCTTAATTTTCCCACCAATTGCCAATGAGGCAATTTTCATGGGATAGAGGAAGTATGTGGAATCTAATATCCAAAATTCAAATTGTAAGAACTAAAAAGTTGTCCGTTGCCCCAGTCCAAAACTAATTTCGGATTGAATATCCAAAATCAAATAGGATTTACTGATTTTAGTAAAGAATTCAAACACCTGGATAGTTTTGCTTTGCCTAGGCAAAAATCCTAGGTAAAAGGAAGAAATAAGTAAAAGAATTATTACCCATCAATTAAAGCAGTAGTAGAATCTTGATCATTTCTCCAACGCCATTGTAGAACATCCGCCGTAAGATATTCTTGATCGTCCATTTCATCAGAAATTTCAGTCCTTCTTTGGCTAGGCACTGATAAGGTAGTGTCTATCCTTCCTGATGACTCTCCATTATTTGCAGGACTTAATTGAGAATTGAAAGATCTACTCAATAAAGATGACAATGAGGGAAGGATCTGCCTTGGAGCTGAAGGGGCTCCAGCAAAAGCTGCTGGTTGAAACGACCGTCTTGGAATATGTTGAGCCACCAAGGAACGAACATAATTTAGTGACTTAATAAGGGAGGCGGAAGCAAAGCTAGAAACAGGCAAAGGTGCACCATTGACAGAAGGCTTTGCAGAACTAGATTGCTGGCTCAATGAGTGTGACCATGGCAAAAATTTCCGGCTCAAGCCAATATCACATTCGGCAATTATATTTACACAAAACCTATCAATCTGTAGCAATGTTTCTTCACTAGGCTTATATCTGGCCAGGGAAAAAAAGAGCAAAAAGGTTGAAACAAAGTGATTATAAAATACATATATTACTTGAGACAGACGATAGAAGACAAAACAAGCGGATGATATCAGTTACAAACATTTGGGATGGTCAATCTAGTAAATCAATACAAATCATGCAAGAGAAATAAAATGAATGACAATAGTTTCTGCCGTGATACATATCAGGAAATGGAGTGTTCACCCATATTCAAAAGAAACCGACAAAAGGTTCACCCACCTGAGAAGCAAGAAGCAAAAATCATCATACTCAACAAAAACAATATTACATTGCCCCGGTGCCATTAAGTGGCTCCCACATAAGATGGGTATTGGGAGGGTTGGTTGCAAGTAACCTTACCCTTGTAAGTGATAAGACTAACAAAAAGGTTTTTTTTCGATTGACCCTTGGTAACAAACGTCATGTGCAACTTCACAAAAATATCATACTCAAAGGCTAACAATAAAGTATTGAATGTATTCTTCATATCTACAATAACATTCACTAAAAAACAACACAAAGACTTAAATGCTTGTGACAAGCGAGAAGCTACCAGAGTAACATATTCAAGATAAAGCCATAAAATACCTTTTTTTGTAAAAATCAGAAACTAACACTGATCATGATTAGTGCTCAGCTCTGCTATGGGTTAAAACATGTAAAATAAGATTGACACAAACTTAGAAACTGAAAAAATTAAGTTCTAAGACGTCAATTTTTCGGAACAAAAGAGGACAATTCACCTCTATCGCTTCAACCCCAAAATATCCAAACAACCACTCAATTCTTTTCACCAGAAACTCCTTATTAAAAAATTCGTACTTTTGGCTTTATAAAAATCTACCCAAGTTAATCTGAGCTTATTAGTCTGATCTGAGTTTATTTAAACACACAAACCTTAATTTTCATGCAATTTTAACATAGTGGCACTCATTGAAGTTATAAGATGTTACACGAATTTGTGCTAACAAGAACTTAAGTTCATAAAATAAAAGCACAAGAGCTAAATTAATTTGGAAGCTATAACAAGTGAGATACAATTCCAATGTGTACAGCAATTGCATCAATAAGAAACATAGTAGTATTGCTATAATCCGTGTGAACTGAACAAACAAAGAGAAAACGACTATACCTTAAGAGATGACGTTTTAGGAGTGCCACACATCTAGCTACAACTGCAGGGCTGCACAAATAAAATAGAATAACTGGCTGAAATCTTTAACTGTGAGGGAAGTTTGCCAATGTCTATAACGAAGAAACTACATATTAGAGGGTGTCACAACAATCATAGTCACATAAAAGTCAATGTAGTTGACCGCTCGCAATGAGAAAATATACTAACACACCATCCACAACAACAACAATGCATGAGTCTTAATCCCCAAAGACTGGGGCTGAAAAAAAATTAAATATCATTGAAGAGTAAAGAGGAACCAAGTTCCAAGGGACCAAGAGTATAATTGCAGTTTTAGCACATTTTTTAGAAACAAATGAAATGACACTACTAACAGTGACTTATTTAATACAAATACTGACGTGTAAATGATCAGCTGAACCTAATTACACAAATGCCAAATATCCCCATGACCAAGCATGATCCCAGAAAGCACTCCAACTTATTGACCAACATTTATGTCAGATGCCTTACGTGCAACAGAAAAATTTAAGAATATAGAAGGGAAGGTGCTACAGGAAGGGAGAAACAGAGGGACAAAAATATTCCTGGCCAAAGGAAAATGACGGAAGGTAGTGGTTAAGGCAGTTAGAAAAGAGCTGGATGAAAAGTAGGTGGTAACTCGGGGACATTAAATTCCATGGTCATGGAAGGAACAGAGTAGTAAATTTAATACAACTGAAATCTGTGTCACAGGTTTTGAACCAAACAAGGCCTACTAGAATCACTATCAGGATACAACACCTAATTCCATACCCCAAGGCCCAAGATTTCATGAAATGATTCCTCACATTCAATGAGAGAAGACCTTAAGACCCATCTTAAATCGTTCTCATCAAAACTCCAATTTTAAAAGGTAAGACGCAAAACAAAAATGAAGAAAATGTTCCCCAGCTAATTTATTTCTCACTATTTTCACTCTCATTGATTGATTTTCTTTAATATATACATAGCTAATTACTTTCTCAATATTATTCCAGATTGAAGCATTTGCAAGTTAATCAAAATCAAGCATAATTCATATTTGTAGGTGCAACTGAATATGCAAGTCATCCTACTAGGGATCGTATATTGTTGGTCATCAGATACTAAGTATAATATCCAGCAGTACAGCCGTACAAGCTACAAAACACAAAGATACGTTTTTTTACTAAATAAGTACTATTTTTTGTCCCTTTCTGGGAAAAAGAATTTCCAATAAGGAAGGCTTTTATTGAGTTAAAAGGACATTCACATGTAACCATGATGCTACTAGAGTACAAGTTCCAAAACGCGCTGATGTCAGTCCCTAGAGCTATTAGATGCATGGAATAAGAGAAATACAGCCGGATAAGGCAACATTATAGGAATTCACACTAAACAGAAAGAGACACCACAAGATCACAAGACCAGATATTACCATATTATCAGCATGTCAAAATAGAAATAAAGAGACAGAAAAAGTAGCTACCTGCGATCTCGCTCTGCAAGTGTATGTTCTAAAATGACAGAATAAGCAAGGTCGGTCG
Organism: Amaranthus tricolor; assembly: GCF_026212465.1. Classification (NCBI taxonomy): domain Eukaryota; kingdom Viridiplantae; phylum Streptophyta; class Magnoliopsida; order Caryophyllales; family Amaranthaceae; genus Amaranthus; species Amaranthus tricolor. Next base: position 21,670,469 of record NC_080062.1, on the reverse strand, counting down.
TTGATGGAGATGATAAATAATCCTGACATTGACCATGAAAATCAGTCATTTAATCATCCAACTTGTTGGTTAATTATCATGTATACAAGCCACGAGAAAAAAATGGGGGAAGAACCTTTAAAAGAAACCTTAATACATCACTAGTAATTCAACATTCTTTAACCACAATGGCATTAAGTGACTCCTACCTAGGTGTCTTTAGCTGGTCAAATGTAAATAACCTTACCCTTATGAAATGAGATTGTTTCCAATTTTCCTTGGTAACATGCGTCACTTCAACAATATTTTTATAAAAGCATTTTAAAGCATCGAAGAACAGCACGACAAATATAAAAAAACGATAATATAAGTTATTTTGTGTTATTAGAATTAGAAATAGAAAAATTGCCGATTCCTAAAAAATTAAGATAATTGTAATAGCTAAGTTGCAACTATACCCATAAGGAAGCTAGATAAGCTTACCTTTCCCACACCAACAACAAAGCAATTTTGCAAAGATGAGTGGAATTTTGTTACATGATTCAACCACAAAACTGATATATGCAATCAACTTACCACAGAAACTTTTTCTCCCTAGTCCCTCCAAACCCCACATGTAAGTCTGCAATCTAAAAATGAAAATAAGACAAGATACCACATATAACAGAATATAGCTTCCTCCAAAAACCATGTGCCAAATGACAATACAGAAAGACATGTACATCTGATACAAAGCTAGCTAAGAAAAGCAGCATATGCCCTGAAATATCCAAAGTAGGTTTTCACTTTTCAATTATATATATCATAAGTTGTATTCTACTAATGGGTCTCCAAAATCAAAGAGTGCATAAAAAGCTTCGCTCTCATGTAAAACCTTGGGCTTCTAAATGAAGTTTGCCCCTTAAAACAACAGTAGCAAACAAAAAAGTACTGCATTAAAGATCCCTGACGAAATTACTAACTCACACCAAGGAATGTTGCATCTTAGATAACAAAGAACCACTCCAAGTTGGATCCTCGTTGGTTACATGTTGGTTACGGGCTACAACTGACTTAACCCAAGCCAACGCTTTATAGGTCACCACGCCAAGTTGGCTCTGATACCATTGTTATTGAACAAACAAGAACAACTCACCCAAAAGACTAGCCTAGTAGGTGAGAGAGCTCATTTATGATTTACTCTATAAACCCCACATTAGTTGGCCATACAACCAATGTAAGACAAAGTTTCATAATCTTGCAATGGCCTCAAATCCATTCCATTAGATAGATCTTCCTACAGCCTAATACATTGTTCCCATTAATCAACTTCATAAAAACATAAGATATTTTGACACTGAAATACGCCAAGCTTCCAGCCTATTTTGACACAAATTATCACGATAAGAGTCCTCCCAAATGGCAATTGCAAGTTTACAACATTTTATGGTCTTGTTACACAAGAATATTCTAGCTGAAACCTAAAGCAAAAGACAATAAGTTACTAGGTTCTTTTGGAACTTCATTCTGACATAAACTATCAAAAAAAGAGCCTAGTTTTACCTACTACGGAATGATGAAAATGGATCAAATATATTTATTTCATCTTTCCAGAAGGAATATGATTTTAAAAAACCATACAAAGGCTACAAACTACTAACAAAATTTTATTTGTGAGAATCATAGCATTTGTTTTTTCTTATGAGCTAGATTCTTGGCATAAATTCTGACATTCTGGGAAACCACATCAAATCATTTGGTCCTCATAGATTAGAAACTTATAAACACTCATCCATCAAAATGGTCCTTGGTATCTTTCCGATAAAGTATATTTTCTACAACAAATTTAAAAGTATATGCATCCTTTTGATGTAGTGTTAGACAGATAAGAGAGGGAGGTGGCACAACTTGCTAATTTTCTAAGCATGTTGAACTCCATAGGGATCATATTATGGTCAAGGTTGCAAAATACTCCCAAAATAAATCATATAGCGTACAAAATTTTTCTCCAATAAAAGCTTTATTTTCACTTCTTTTTGTTATCGTGAAAAGTATCTAGAATCAATTTTAAAAAAGAAAAGCAACTAGGATTGAACTATTACTTACCTTCACTACAATGAACCAAAAAATGATGGGAGAAATCCGTCAAACATTAAGGAAGCCTATTATAATAGCCATCAAATCTTATACCGGTAAAGCCATCAAAATAGTTGTTCAATTTAGTTGTTCCACACAACAATTTATTATAGTAGAAAGTATATACGTGATTACATATCCTAAAGCTAACTTTGGTTGTGATTTTATGTTATAAAATGCTTTAAATGATTTTCAATAAGAGACTTGCAATGAAAGCTTAATAGGGAAAAGCAAAGGAGAAGTAGGTCACAGGGTTCAACCCCAAGGCTTCCTCGTTTGATTTTTGGACAATGGATGATTGCAAGGCGCGAATACACTTTCCCGTCGAGTTTTTGCACGTTTTTGACCTTGATCCAATGACTTAATTATCTTCATAATTAGGGGTTTGATTATGAATTTCAACCCTCTTGATTCTTCTGTTGTAAGTATGTTTTAAGAGGGAGCTTACATAGAAATGCTATCCCTTTAGGCTTTAATGGTAAGCAAATCCAAGTTTTGATGGTTGCTTCTAGATGTGATTAAATGTGCATTTTCTAAGTGTTAGGAATGGCCTATAGAAGGATCACTCTACACTCACGATTCACAAAATAAACATCTACAAACATTTGAGCATAAAGAACATTTTACCATGTCCAATCCAAAGGGACGACTAGTGAAACTGATATATTAGTTCATGCATCCAACCCCAATCTTTTGGGTTTAATGCTCTGGCATTGTTGTTGTTGCATGTCCAATCCAAGTCTAGAGTGACGACTTACTTACACCCTTAATAATGAATAGACACTACGTATTAGGGAAAGTGTGTTAACATTGGAAAAGTTTTCACGCACTGTGGCACCTTTGATGATCTGGAATTGTTTTTAAGGCAACCATGTACCTTTGTGGCACACTAACAACATCTACAAATACAAGCACCTTTTCAATTAAAAAAATAAAGAGTTCTCCAAAGAAACATAACCAAATTTCCAACAATTAAGAAGGTGATCATCATGTCTTCCATAATGCAAAAAAAAGGCGTGTCGTATTGTATCAGTCGCATTGTAAGGTTTCTTAAATTTATCAAATCTCTATCACCCATGTTGTATAAGTATAAAAAAAATTGTGTACTAGACCAGTTTTAGGAATATCTCATAATTTCAACCAATATGGGGCGATACAAAAATTGCGTCACTCATGTTACCGCATCATTGTGTTGCTACAACTATCATCTGTTATCGCATTTTTTCATTATGGCCTTTGTTCTTTCCAAAACTTTTCCCAACCCCTTCAAACATGAGCCTCTTGGTCTAATAACTACAAAAGATGGTCCAAAAAGCTTCTAACCTTTTTTGAATAATTAGAGGTTGACTATACTCTTAAAGAAGCTCTTAAATGCACTCCAAAACTTACCGATGAAGAAATTAAGGATTTGAAGGTTAAATCCAAAAGAATTAAGAGGAAAATTGTCTCATAAGGGTTCACCTCTTGAACACATGACATATAATCTCTTTAATAATTTATGAATTCAAAGGCAAGTGATGTATTTGGGTTACTTTGGAGACGAAGCACCTTGTGGATTACGCAGAAAAAAATATATTGTAGGAAAGTGGTAGAACTTCAAAATGGATGATGAGAAACCAAACATGATTTAAGTCCATGAATATGAAAACATTGTTTTTGATATCATTAGTGAAGGAATGAAGATGTGTGAAACTCTCCAAGTCAATGTTCTTTTGGAGAAATCCCACCATCATGGAGTAACTAGCAAAACTTACTCAACGACATAATCCTTCAAAAACTCATTGGGACCGACGAAGCAAATCGCTTAAATGACAAGGTAGGATTTACTTCTGATGTAGGTAATACTAATCATGGAATAAAATTTCCCCTGTTACGTCACGTAATGCCCATTAAAAACCTGTTTGAGAATTGCCGCGACATTAAATCCTAATGATGTATGAATTTTCACGGTCAAAATGTCGCGTTGACAGTTACAAAACACCCGTTATTTCACCTTTATAACGTTACTTCCTCCTTTCCATTATGCTTGCAACTGATGATGACATATTCCCGTACAATATGTCACAATCAATTGTGAGAATTTAAGAATGAAGGTAAAATTTGTTTCCCCGCTAAAATTTCATTAATACTCATTACCTTTAATTATTACGATCACTTAAATTATTGTTACTCGTAATTATAGTTGATAAACAAAATAGTTGATTGATTATACCTAAAAGTATCTCATATAGTGCAATTATAATAGCTATAGGCATACAATTGCATAATAATAGTAGTTCAACAACAAAAATGCAATTATAAGTTCAAAACTCCCCTTATGTGATTTGTTTCTCAAAAAATCACACCCCATCAGCCTTGATTCGCGTCATTACTCCGCAACACCAAGACCATTTCAACAAACGCATTCGCGACTGCGATTTATTTCCATGCTACTAATCTAATATTGTAATTGAAAATCCATGTTCTAAATTTAATAATAAGAACGGAAAGCTGATAAGAACAAGAATGGAAATTTCAAAAAAGATAAGAAAATTAGCAAGGGGTGTAATAATGATTGGTATGTACGCGGGAAAGTGAGTCATAAGACTTCAATGTAATAATCATCATAGAGAGTCCAAAGGTGGCAATAGGTACCCTAAAACCAATTTGTTAAAAAGTAGTGATCTAATTAGAGGTGCTAGTAGAAGTTAGAGGACAAAAATGAGTGGATCCTTGACACCTAGGCTTCAAGGCATTTTTCCTCAAATAAAGCCTTTGTGAAGGACTTTGAAGAGGTAAATTATGGAGAATGTGTCATCATGGGAAAAAATACAACTATCGAAATACTTGGTAAAGGAAAGGTGTCTCTAAGAGATTAAGATCGAGAGGTACTGAATATGGAAATAACTCTTTATCCAAAATTTGTGATGAATGTAGCATAGTTCATGAATCTAGTGCCCCTAATATTCCTCAACAAAAATGGTCCAACAAAAAGGGAAAATAAAACCTTAAAGGAGCTGATGAATGATAAGCTTATAAGTTCATATTATCAGCTTGTTATGTTTGAATAGAGTTCCACATAAAAAGCTATATAAAACCCTATGGAGTGGTGGAAAGACACTTAATTTGGGGTGCGCTGTCAATCTCTCCTGCGTCTGACAATGTCTAGGTTAGTATTACATATTAATGTGCAAATTTATGAAAAGGCAAGATCAGCAAATCGATAACAGTTTTAGTTCCTGTGTCCTGTTATTGGTTTGCAAGTCAATATCTGTAATTAACCTGAATTGAAATCCCTTACTTCACAAAACCATGTAGAATAATAACCAAAAATCCGGCAAAGGAAATGGAAGGAGCACACAAAGCAAAAAATAATAATAATAAAATAAAAATAAAAATAAAAACAAAAAACCTAACGAAAAAATCCCCAACTACCATCAATTGAAATTAACGCACAAATTTACTCCCGGGGTACTCTCTTGCAACTCCAGAAGAAAGTTTTCATCCCACTGAATTAAACATTCTAATTCATCATACCACAAATTAACAAATTTATCAACCGGAACAACAAAAATGAATAAAAAACTCATTTTTTTCAAATTTAATTATTCACATTGGGCAGAACATTGGAGCAATAAAAATGATAATGTCAACAAAAAAAGAGAAGAAAACAAACCCGAAGAGTACGAGAGGCTTCAGAAGCATGAACAGAAGGATTACTAGAAAGATGATGAGAAGAAAGAGCAGAAATAGAGGAAAAAGACGACGAAGAAGAAGAGGAAGAAAGGGAATCAGCAACAGCACGTCGAAGAGGTTCGGGTGGTTTCTTAACAAACGAAGATCTCAAACGAGAAACACCAGCAACATGAAATCTAGCCGTTGTCGGCGTCGTAGTAGAAGTAGATGTGCTCCCTCTTCCAGGGCTTCGAGATGGACTGTTGTAAGTATTCGACATAATTCTGTAAATGAAGCTTCTTCAATGGAGAATTCGG